>NC_142374.1:22025000-22195000 GCF_059441005.1 Hippichthys cyanospilos
TTAACAATTGTTAGTATTATGTGTTGTTTATAATAAAGGGATTTTAAAACTATATAATATAATGTAGTATATATTATACGATATATTAAAGTATATATACTATACTTTATGTTATACTAAGTAGCAATTACATATGTAAGTTCACCTCGAAGCTTTATTTATTTCATATCAGCTGATATTGTTATTGGTTATTTGAAATCAAAGGGAAAGCGTTGAAATTACACATTTGGGAGCTGAAATTTCACCCCGGCGCCGACATTATCTCTCATTGTGAAACGGCATGACCAAGTTATGGTTAACAATTGTTAGTATTAAGTGTTGTTTATACTAAAGGAATTTTAAAACCATATAACATAGTATAGTATATATTATACTATATATTAAAGTATATATATATATTATACTATACAGTATGTTATACTAAGTAGCAATTACATATGTAAGTTCCCCTCGAAGCTTTATTTATTTCACATCAGCTGTTTTGTTATTGTATTACAAGAATGCAATATTTGTGGCCGATTGATATTTGAGTTCAAAAGTTAACGTGGAAATGTGTCAATTTTCACAAATTTGAGACATGTTTGGGGTCAATTTAGCATGTTTCTCTGTACTACCTCAAAAGAACTCATATTTGGCATTCTATCACATTCACCCTTGTGCAGTATTTTTTCCAACTCCTTCGCTCTTTACATCAAAAGCATTTCACATCAAAGGATTGAAAGAAGAAACTAGGAAGCTGAAATTTCACCCAGATGGTGACAACATGTTAACGTTACACATGGCACAACCACTTAGTTAACACACTACCAGGTACCAATGTGTCTTTTTTTGGCTAAAATACTGCAAGAATGATGTGGAAGAAAATGAAAATACTGCACGAGGAATACCGTATTTTCCGCACTATAAGGCGCACATAAAAGCCTTAATTGTTTTAAAAAGCTGATGGTGCGCCTTATAAACAGGTGCGCCTTATATATGGATCAATATTGAGATTCATAGACAGGGAATGAACTGATAAAGTAAGCTTTACCTGTTTACAGTTGAACAAGGTTGCTCATATTGACACTGAGTTATTATGCTATTGAGAGTTTAGAGTTACTATTTGAGTTATTGTTTTTAATTTGAGTATTACTATATTGTGATCGAAAAAAGCTTTATAATATGTCATTAATTCAGGGTGCGCCTTATAATCCGGTGCGCCTTATAGTGCGGAATGTACGGTAATAGTGATGAAAGTTTTGGCGGGATGACAAGTTTGTGAGCTAGCAACAGGTGTTGCTTTTAATACAGTGCTGTTATTTTGAGTTACCACTTAAAAAAAAATACCCCGTAGGCAATTCTTTTTTTTTTTTTTCCATCTTTTATGAATACAGCTTGATTAAATTGGACACTGAAGGGACACATGGTGCGTGACTACTGAGATGAACAATGTTTCTATTCTGACAAAATCCCCACTGACAAAAATGTGGCTGATGAGGAAAACAGCGGAGCTTTAAAAATGCGACGTGCAGATAATAAATAGTCTTGCTCGAGCCAAGTTGTTTGAATTATGACTCTTCTCTACTGAAATGAGCAGCAGGATGTCAATCTGTTGTATTCCGCCCCATCACTCTGCTTTGACGGAGATATTGCTGAATACTCAATATCTCTGTATTTCATATTTTTTTGCAGCATAAAGATGGCAAACATTTCGTTCCCTCTTAAAAACTGATGTGGAACTGAAATCGAATTCCTCCGAACTTCAATTTACAGATGATACTTTTTATAATATCCTGCTGCTTAGTTGTATGCGTCCACTATTGTGGACATTTGTTTTTGGTCTATATCTCAAGACTCATCGGTGCAACCCAACTAAGTCCTAGTGTGCTCATTGGAGGACATTGTGGCCTTTCCAATGATGTCTTGTGTTTGGATGCAACAGAATTTATTTTGCTGTCTTGCTGGGACAAAATAGACACAATAATGGACACAAATGAATAGGCTGGAATATGTACGCAATTCTGCAAGATCAACGCAAGATGTGTTGCACATATTCTGCACTTTAAAAGCTGACCCAGTGAACATGCAATCAAAACATTGGAAAAACTCTTCATTTCACATCATTTTTTGTTATTTTTTTCCTAAAAATGTGAATTAATACTTAAGTCATCAACATTATTATGAAATTTTGATGCATATAGTTGGTAAACATATAAATCTTGTAAAATTTGTACATCTATAAAGGTGCTTTCTGCCCTGGTAGCATTGCAAATCTTGTCATTCTTTTCAGTCAGCTTTATGGATAATCTTTTATGAGCTGGAATAACTTTCAGTTCCCAGCTGTACATTTTAAGAGGTGATAGATTACATTTGTTGATCTCTTAATGTGTTTGAGCCTTTGAAGTTATTTTCAAATTCTTCACCGGTACCGTGCCTACATTACAGGAGAAGAACAAAATTAGGGCTGCAAGTAATGATTATTTTGATAATTTCTTCAATTAGTCAGTTATTTCAAATTGCTGATGCAGAAAATGCGCAAAAATAGCTCATCTGTTACATTGTTTTACTTGGAAATCTGTGTTTGAATGAAATGCTATTTACTGAAGATGGCTGGTTTTGTGATGAATAAAAATACTCTTTGAAACTCCTTTTCAATATCACTAAGCACCCCACCCATGTAAATTAGCTTCTCAATATTTGAATATGATACATATTCACTTATTCATTTCAAAAGAGAGTATTATTCATTTTGTTTGGGATGAATTTGTGAAAGTTGGGCAGGAGGGAGCTTCTAAATTGCCATTAGGATTTCTGAACATGTGAGACAGAGGCATGCTTATTCAAAAATGTCCGCAAACAGATGAAGGATTGATGTCCTGCTGTTTAGCTGGATGAAGAATTGTCATAATTCACATGGCTTTGGAAGCACTTTGGAATTTATGATCTGCAAAACACATTGTTTAAAGCATATCTCCTTTTGTTCCAATCCCAAAGGTGATTTGCTGGCCATATTGCCAAATTTTCTCGTCTAAAGGGAATAAAATAGTCAAAATATTAAAATCCCTTCTCAGAATGATACAGCACTGGGGTATATTGGCAAGATGAAACATTTTTGTTTACTTAGTATATTGGTAAGTGTCTGTTATCTTTTTAGATAAAAAAAAAAAAATACCATAACTTTTAAAGAGAAAAGAAAAAATAATAATAACTCTTAAACGTATGAAGCTAAGCTTGCTATGTCTAAAGCCAAATTGATCAAAGGCAACATGTGCAAATCTGGAAACTATGAAACTGTTCATGCCATTAATGTGTTTAGTTTTTATGGGACAGTGGTTAAAAAAAAAGTTTTCAAAAGGGAGCTTGAAACTATCCAGAGAACTGTCTGTGCACCTGTTGCTCTTTGAAGCATAATGGGGTGAATTCTTGAAACGGTGAAATAATTCAAGTGGTGTAAATGTGTATTTTTATGGGACAATGTTCGCATGGGGAGTTTGAAACCGCAACATAAAAAAATTCTACATCTTCTTGCTGTAATATGCACCTGTTGGTTTTAAGGGGAATCTTGAAACACTGAGAGTAAAACATCGTAAAAACGCCTAAAGGAGCTGGATCATAGCTTGTCATCTTGTTTTTAAAAGATAAAAGTCATGCATTGGATATTACAATGTAGCTTTTTGGCTAGTCTTGCAACGTCACAAAGGCAGCCTTGTCACATCAAAAATAGACAATTAGAAAACTAGAACGCCCCAATGTTGCCTTGATTTTTGTCACGTTGTTTTGACTTTTAGTCACGTATTTGTTGTATTTTACTGTGCTCGCGTTGTGCCGTAATAACCACGAAAAAATAAATAAATAAATAAATAAATAAAAAATAAAATGCCGATTTATGCACAGGCGCGCGTCACAAATGTCCGAGGGGTCCATTGAGGAAAAGGGATAAAAGAGATGAAAACGCTTACATTTGAAAAATCCCCCCCGCCCTCTCGGGTGTTTAAATCCTGCTGTGAAGATGACCACGTATGTTCCCGCAGCGTTTTTTTTTCTTTTTTTTTTTTTTTTCTCAGTTTGACATGACGCACTTTTTTTTGTCCTCTTCCTTATTTTTGTCAGACTCGGAGGCAGAGAAGTGCTGCGTTTTTCTTTTGAGCGTTGGACAGGAGCGCACGCTGGTGAGTAGCATTTTTTTTTGTGTCAAAAAAAAAACAACGACTAAAACGACTAATGGAAATTAAAAAGTCGAACACATGTTTTACTTTGGCCGTTGTCGTCGTCGTTTATTTTTTGTTGCTGTTTGTGATTAACATTGTGGTTATTAAAGGTGAAATAAATTGACATTAAGACAAAATTAGTATACTACTACTATATTAAAGGTATTTTTTTAAACTAAATTACTGAGTAGCGATTATTTGTGAGGTCCTTATTTCACGTTAATGGGCTTTGATATTCGAGGTCAAATGTTAATATGTGCACAACTGTCCATTGTCACGAATATATTGGCATTCTATCACATTTTTTGCTATCTGGCTTTTATATTTTGATGTCATACATCAGGAGTCAAGTTCAAATCAGGTGGGCAAAGCAATCTGAAATTGTACACAATTTACATGACTGTCACTTCAGAGTAATAAATTCCAGTTTAAAATAAAAACCAAACAAAATGAGTTATTAAAATGTAAATGAAACTATCACTCAAGTACTGAGTGACTTGTAACTTGTTTTAACGCTTGTGCTGTATTTTGTCCTATACTTTTTGAGATCTTTACATCAAAGGCGTTTCACCTCAAAGGGAAAACTGGAACATTAGGGAGCTGAAATTTCATCAAGATGGCAACGAGATGTCAAAGTTCAACATTTCACGCCCCGAAACTGATCAAAACTATTCATAAAGTTTAAAGGGGATGTCAAGTCAGGGAAATTTTTTCAATTCTTTGTTACATCTTAAAAATGCCCCGACTCCTCAAAATATCACATTCCGATTGACATTACATTTGTGAAATATGACTTAGCAAAATATGTTAGTCATCTTTGCGGGCAGCCATTTTGCCACTTGCTGTTGACTGATAATAATGAGATACTCAGGACTCGAGTATCCATCACGTTCCAGCTTGCCGTCACATGACCAAACTTCACATACAGATTTTGAAACGAGCCCATTGTCATTTTGGATAAATTATAACTCTCGTTTTCTTGCCCTCTTTGATACCTTGTATTAAATATGCACTACACTTGCAGATATTATAAGGGGAATTGTACACACAATGTAAATGCCCTGAAATCAACTTTGTTGAAAAATGTGACTATTGAGCAATTATTTTTTTTCTGTTTGTTTTAAAGTGTAAAGAGGATGTTAGCAAGTGCAAAGTTTAAAACGGCAAGAGAAAAAGGAACTGCACTGTCACCGTTGTACTCATTAAATGTTGCACTATTAAACTAGCATAATTTACGAGCTACAAAGGACATCTGGATCTGTTGAGCAGATTTTCAAACCAGAATGAGCTAAAACACCCAAGTTTTTTCTTTTGGTACGTATTTTTATTGTTATTTTATGAAAAAACAATAAAACCATTACATTACAATTTTAGCCCTTAAACACTCAAGTTATAGATCACCAACTTGATCAATATGGAACTTGGAGGATGAAACGTGCTTATTATTTTAAAAAGTGGAAAACGAACGGTCAGAAGAAGCCGTATTTTCTATATATTTTTTTTTTTTTAACAATGGGCTGCCTTTATTTGGCGACTTAGCAGCTTCTATGTCGCTGTGTTTGCGTAGCTAACTGCAAACTTCGTCACAGATTATTCACTGGAGAAAACACGTCAAAATCAAGAATCATTCAAATAAAAATACAGATGACTTCCTGCTGCATCAGGCGATTGACCCCTATACATAATTTGTGACCCCTATGCGATCCTGTATTACATGTATGATTACTTTAATAGTTAATTACCTAAAGGAATTGATTACTTTAGTACTTATTTAGTACCACCCATTTTTAGACACACTTTAAGCTAAACTTTTGAAAAAAAAATTGATAGCGATGAATAATTACCTGGTGTTAAATATCTAAAGTCTTGAATGTAAAAAAAGACAGCAGCAATCTCAATTGTATCCCATCCAAACATAAGACATGATTTGAAAGGCCAGGATGTCCTTTACTGAGCACTCTAGAACACAGGTGTCAAACACAAGGCCCGGGGGCGAGATCCGGCCCTCCAAATCATTTTATGTGGCCCGCGAAATGGCTGATTTGTCTTTTAAATTCCTGGCTAAAATACCAAACTTGTAAGCTGTCCTCAAATTTTAAAAATTTGAGGGAGGGATAACAACCCTATTTTTTTTCCTAATCTGTTTTGCAAAGTTATTACGGGCCTTTAAAATTTTGTTTGACATCAGTCATTCCAGAAAATATAACTACACTGTGGTTCACAATAAAAATAAGTTTGACACCCCCGCTTTAGAACTTAGTAGGGTAGGTCCAATGAGCCAAAGATCTAGAACAAAAAAAGACACTGCAGTGGACATGAAAAGACTGAATCTCAGAAGGATACTTGTCCTTAGCGCATCCGTGGCATTTTGCGTTAGCATTAAGCTAAACAAACTTCTTTAAGTCCAAGTTATGCGATTGTTTCAAATACAAATTTAAGTCCAAGTTGTGCGATTGTTTCAAATAGAAATTGAGTGTCCCTGAGTCGATCACAAACTGACGGCTCTTGGAAAACGTTTTGCCTCTTCTCATCCAGCCTCGTGCAGCTGCTGCACTTTTCAACCTTTAGGAAATTATTTTTTGAGGGCGAGCCAAGTGAAGGGTCGCCGAGGTCCAACTACATGCAGTATTCATTCGAAGTTCTTTGGTGGGAAACAACCATGGATTTTAGCAGGAAACCAGTATTTTTTTTGAATGTGTAGATGTCACAGTCTTATCTTTTGCATTGATTGTTTGATGTCATAGTAAAAACGGTAGGTTAGGGTTAAGGGTTAACCCTAACCCTCCTGCGCGCTTTAAAAGTGTTTGTCCCTGTCCCGCAGTCACTTAGCAGCACAGAGCATGTAACATGGCAACCCCTCCCACATCAGTCTATTCCCCTCGCTCCAGTGTCCTTATTTGGCTTTTTGTCTTGCACAGCGCCCATGTTTGTGGTCGTCTGCTACTTTCCGCTTGTTTAACCGGCGCCTGTGTGTTTGCGATGGCATGTTCACAGCTTTTGCATACATGACCGAAATCCACAGCCGAGCAAAGAAATCTGCAGAGAAGGAAGTGTGGTTGTGTGCGTGTGTTTGCCCCTCCCCAATCGCTTCCTTGGAAATGCTGACTGAGAGCTCAGCGAGTTCATCTCGGGACAAGGAAAGCGCTCTCCCTTCCACTGTGAATCATTTTGGAAAAATGAGACTCTGGATTGAATTGCCCCAGCAATTTGGCATTTTCCTCCATTCTGCTTTATTGTCTGTTTTGGCTCGACTTGCAGTTCTGCACGTCTCGCCGGCCAAGAAAGCTCGGGGATCCTATACGACAGGAGCCGGAGAGCCGTTGCGCCTCCAGCCCGGCCTGAAAAAGCAAATCAGACCGATCTCGGCAGCTCGCGGCTTCCTGTTTAGCTGGGAATTCCAGAGAAAGAAGCGGGCCATGTTGGGCGAAAAACAACTGCCCCCACTAGAACTTAGAAATGTCCACATCCTGCTTCAGGCTCAGAAGAGGTAATTATCCTTGCTAGCAGATGCTAAAACTAGGACTGAAGCTATTGAATATTTGGGTAATCAGATATCTTGCTGAAAAAAATAGCAAATAATCGGGTATTTGGATTTATAAAAAACACCGGTTAGAAAAATAAGTATGTATACAGAAGACAAGAAAACACATCTCCAATTTCATATAATCAACATTTTTACTGTGTGCAGTACCATACTTTTTTTTTTTTTTTAATCTGTAGGAACATTACATTTTAGACTAATAATATCCTTTACACATTGAGGTTGAGTTTTGCTAGCCTCTAACGCTGTGAGCATTATTGCTTTAGTGTTTGGTTAGTGTTAGGGTTCAGGATTCTCTCTCTCTCTCTCTCTCTCTCTCTCTCTCTCTCTCTCTCTCTCTCTCTCTCTCTCTCTCTCTCTCTCTCTCTCTCTCCCTCCCCGTGCCGCTGTTAGCCACTAATATTGGAGCCTCGGCTAACATCTGGCTACAGGCATCGTAAAACATAATGTCAGCATAATCATGTCTTTTTCTTCATGTATATTTATTAAACTGACTTTGAAAAGTCAACTAAAGGCTCAATGCTAACATATATGTGATAAGTTGACTGTTGCTTGCTGCTAACGCAGCTAGCGTCTCGTGCTGCTAGCCGCTAACATTGTAAACCACGCTAATACCTGTTGTAATCATTTGGAAATAAACTTGACTTCTGAACGCAGTATTGATGTCGGTAACGAGTTAAGTCATTCCTTACGATATGCTGTTGGGATCTACTTCAGAATTAAAGTCATTGCTATCCTGATTTGGGGAAGGTAAGGATTGTTTTGAAGTTGGCCTTCTTGCTGTGTTTGCAGCGTGTTAACTGTTATGCAAATCAAGAACACTTGTTTCTGCAGTTAGCTTGACCTCTTAGAGACAGCATGCATTCTTTGCTAAGTAGAAAAAAAAGCACTTTGTACCTTGAAATTCGCACAAGTTGTGCATAAATACGTGATGAAAAAAGGGGGGGGGGAAACAACAAAAATGTGGTTGCTAGCCAGCGCAACTGGATGCATTGTCATTTGAGCTAGCATTAGCGTTATTGTACACAGCTGCGCTCCCATTAAAATCAAACATGACAATCAATCGGGATGTCTTTTTTTTAACTCCTTTAACGATATCATGTATTGTTGTCTCTACTATACCCAAGTCATTTTGGCTTTCCATTTTGCTTGCTCAGATTTTATAATAAAAAAATAAAACTTACTTAGCCAATTTATTTTTGATGCACAGCAACATTTGTTTTTTGCCTCATAAATAAATTATTGTGAGATGCGCATTCTCAACCGTCACTTGGACTGTAGAACAAAAAGTCTGCAGTGCAGTGAAAAGAACTGCGTACAAGGACAAAATGGAGGGGAGGGAGTTTTAATTTTGCAGCCTGCCCACTTTTAATTCATCTGGCCCCCCCTTCTCTTCCCCATCTTTTCCTCAGACGCAAACATAGAGAGCAAGTGTCGAGGGGCGTGGCCTGTTTTGAGGTTTGGACGAGGCCGCATTGGGCTGTGGCAGTCAGCAGCTGGCCGCTCACTTCCTGCGTTTCATCCAAACCTGTCTGAATCATGGCGGACCGGCAATTACAAAGACGGATTGCCTGTCCGTTGTGTTTCTCACACTGTCATTGTCGGGCGTTTTTTTCGGCGACTTCTTGCTCATTCTTTTCATGCAAAGGGCGAATTGTATTTTTTTTTTTCTTACGGTATTATTAATGTCACTTTTCATTGTGTCATTCTTTTTTTTTTTCTTACGCTATTATTAATGTCACTTTTCATTGTGTCATTAAGTTAAGTGCAAGTTTGCAGACATTTCATTTCTGGTAGAATGGGAAATGTAAATCCAGGAAAAGTTGCAATTTATGACAAAATATAATTACCACTGCCTAATCCGTACCAGTGCCAAACAAGCAGGATCAGCATCACATTGTGCGTTTTCCCCCTAGAAAATATCCCAAGGTTTTCAGTAGTTAGTATTGACATATTGAAATAAAAGATTGTTCAAATATTTGAAATCTCAGTCCCATTAGCAACATGGTTTTTAGTGTTTAAATACATTTGTATATACATCTATAATCCATGTGTTTGCTAACTGGATGCTAAAAAGGCAGCCCTCTGACTTTTGATACCCAAGTGAGGAGTTGAAAAAAAGCACTGTGATTAATTACTTTGATTAATTTAACCTTTCCCCTAAATTTTAGGGTTTTTTTTCTATGTAGCTTTGATTATCTGTATAAAATGGTTTCCTAATGTATTCTTGCATTATCCACAATAAATTACAGAAGTCATTTACATATTTTTCCAATTTTAACCAAGAACAATTCTTAGCCCTGCCTACAAATAAGTTAGGAAGCAGAAATTCATGCTAACAAGCAAACCCATATTTCTGCTACTTTGTATTTTAGCTTGTCAGGGCGATGTTTTAGCCCTTTTAACGTATTTTCTTTTCATTTGAGCGAGAATTCATCACCGACTGACTTATTTTAAGCTAACATTTCTACGAATTGTTGCTTCAAGAACTTCAAACTTTAACCTGTTTGGTCTCGCACGTCAATGGCTGCCGGTCTTGAGAAAGGAGACGCAGGAGGCAGAATGGAAGGGTGAGCTTTAATTGGCCATTTGTATGTTAGCGGAGCACTCGGAGGTGTGATGTGCGTGTTAAGTGGGAGCTGGTTGGAGTCGGTCTGCCCCGCTTTGTCCAGCGCCTTTTGGCTTTTGTTCCTGCCGTAATGAATGGCGGAGGCCTTGGCTCCGCACGCAGTGTCTCATAGCAACTGGAGGGCGAGGGAGCGCCGGAGAATGGAGGAAAGGCCAAGCAGAAAGTGCGACCTGCGGAAAGGGCAGACGAGCGCACTTGGGGCTGCTGGTTTGGAGAAAGCGTTCCAACAAACTGTCCTTCTGTACTTTATTGGACAAAGTAGTGTCTTTTAAGAAATATTTCAGATTCTGATTTATGTATTTTACAACACATAAAACCTGTAACTGATTATTTTTATTGGCTTCTATGTGATCCTACCGAACACCTCTAAATGAGTGGGCAACCTGTTTTCAATGATGTGTCCTCGTAAAATAGATTTTTCAGCCAAGTTCCCCTTCAGCCAGCACTAAAAAAGACACAAAAGTGCTCTGCATTTGTGTGAACCAGGGGTGTCAAACCCAGTTGGGCCAAATTGTACTTAGTTTCCGTTATGACGGTGAAGTCATATCAATTTTTAAATATGCTCGTCAAACATTTACCTAATTGCTATCAGGGGCAAGTCACTGTTCAAAAAAGGGATTGGTAACCAAAAATGCTGTTTTCCCCCAAAAACGTTTATCTTGCAAATATGATATTTTAGTCTAGAACCTTGAAGTCATAATTAGCATTTCACAGGCCACATGAAAGAATGTGGCGGGCCGGATTTGGCCCCTGGGCCTTGGGTTTGACACCCGTCATATGAACCATAGAAAGGCATGCAACGTTTTGCAAAGATGTCAATATAACAGAATTTAGCCATGAGTTGATACAAGTTTCAATTGATTTGCTATTAACTTGAAAAGAAAAATGTAAAAAGAACTCACATCAAAAAGCATTTTGTTAGATTTGCTGGAACACCTAAAATCTCAATGTATGGCGTTCCTTCACGTATCCCCATTTTCGAACCATTGCGCTAAAGCATACTTGGCGCATTTCAGACATTCGCTTTCAATATCGTCACACAATACTACAGCTATAACAAAAAAGGATAAAATGACAAGGATAATTCAATGTTTATGAAATCACTTGTATATTTATCATCATAATTAACCATTTCCATTAAAGAAGAAAAACGACGCAAGCGCTTCGACTCACGTGTGATCCCATTTGAAAATGTGCTCTTTACGAGCTTCTTACACTCTTGTACAATGTAGCCGCCATTCAGCCTCGGTTTAATCACTACAGATGGTTTTTCGGGTGCTGAAAATCCAGTGGCGCGCTTCCCGATGTGGAACCCAGCTGGCGTGAGTTCCAACAATATTCACCTGCCAATTTGTATTTACGCCTTGGGTTTTATTATTTATTTTTTTTTCCTAATGAAGCAAAGGCGTCCGAGTGCCACGACTGCCCCGTGACCCAGACACTACCTGTCTGCTGCCATGGTTACAGGGACAGAGCAGGTTTAGTGGCCAGACTCCAGGGATTACTTTCCCTGCTTCTTAACAATCAGGTCCGTGCCCTGGCGACTGTTAAAAAAAAAAAAATGGGCACCCGAAAAAGTTGAGCACATTGTGCCCAGGTGGCCTTTTAAAAAGTGCTTTAAGTGCTGTGTAAGGGCTCAGACCTGTGCTGCATAATTGCTTTGGTTTCAGCGTCTGTCCCTTTGTTGAGCCGCTTCACTCCCAGCGATTAGCGCTCATTAATAAAAGCAGCACAGTGTACCAGCCAGGGTTTTTTTTTTGTTTTGTTTTTTTTCCCCCCTAAACACACACCCTTTTTTGTTTGAATATTAAGAACCGGGGCTGTGACGTATTTGCAACCGAATAACGTCTGCGTGAAAATATAAACAAACACTCAGAAGTCACATAAGGTACACTTAACGCCGTAGAGGCATTAGTACTTCAATTATATTCAAAGTTGTCTGGTTTCCCCTTTAACGCTGTCAGAGCCAGACTTGAAAGTATACTCGATCACCCAAGCACTTAAGTCTTTTGCAGGATTATATTTCACTCTTAGCAATTACAACTGCTTCTCAAATTAATCTAGCTAGTACAGTTTCTTCTGTGTCATTCCTCATCATCCCCTCGTGACGATACTTGCCAGAGCTGCTGCTTTTTTTTTTTTTTTTTTTTTCGTTTTTAGGGAATAATTAGTGACTTAGCAGTGACTTAGGACCTTAACACATTTAGCTGTGCTAATAGCCAGGCTAATCTTGTCGCTAGCTACATGTGACATATTTAGCATGGAGCTTTTTGTGACAATAGATTACTTGAATGTGGATGATAAGTAACAAAACCACGTTCTGTTTACACTGTGGGATTCAATTTTTGTTATTTCTTACAAGTGTTTTAAAAGGAATACTGAAGATATTTAGCAATTTTGAACAGCGTAGAGTTCATATTTAATGTGATGACTTCTTTCATTGACAATTTATACCTTTAAAAAAATTACATCATACAGTATGTTCTCACCAATCATAGCTCACCTATTCTGTGTTTGGTCATGTGATACTCGCAAGCTGAGTTGTGGTTAATGTGCTTTTACTGTCAAATTAGAGCGAGTTCAATACCAAGCATCATATCGGTCAAATAGCTGGTCTTATTTTAAAGAAACCGTACAAATGATGGCAGGCCAATATCAGTATATCTAAGAGCAGTTTTAAGATCATGAAATCTAAATTACAAATCAAAAGAATAAAAAGTGCCATTTCATGAAATTTCAAGGAAATATATAGGCCTTTAAAATGGATGATTTTTGTGTCAAAATTATTAGTGGTGTCAGTGCCTTCTCAAGAGTTCATCGGTATGCATCTGGAAAAAAAAGTGATCTAGCATCCCTAAAATAAGAGGCAAACCACTAACATTTTCTGCTGAAAATGTCTCGTATTTTAATTTTGGCTGCACAAATAAATCGCCACATAGCTGTAGAGGAATCCCATCAAAATCAGCTCTTCATACTATCTGCTCACTCAAGCTAATCAGTGGAGTTTTGCTAATCTGGGGTACAAAAAAACTACGTGCTGGAAATAAAATGCACATTTAAAATCAATCAATAAATATTACAATCATCATAGACCAAATGAGAGTGCCAGCCCAAACCTTGCTATTAAAAAAATATATGAACTTAATGGGTAGGAGTGAATGGAGCAATCCTAAGAATGAACAACCTTCAGAATGACTACAACATCATAATCAACTGAATCACTGTTAGCGAAACTGTTGAAACAGCCCAACACCGTTGATGTTTTTCAAAACAAGTCCAAAAATACGACCTTCGATTTAGTGTCGTCTGTCTGAGCACGTAGGCGCCGACATGTTTATTGCTCTCCAGGTTCACTGTTATTTATGTGGCCTTTGATTTAGGCGGCGATCAGGTTGAGCGCGCCACATGGCTCCTGCGCTTAAGGCTGCTGCGGGTCAGCTCACGCTGAGGGTCACAACCCCCTTCCCGTTTCCCCCGCTCGCGCTTGATGCCATGGCGGACGACAACCGGGAAGTCAGTCGGGGACTTGCAATCTTCCAGGTGTCCGGCAGATGCTGCTTACCGCTTTTGCAAAAAGATGTCGCTTCAAGTTAAAACGGCGTTGGACTTGTAACGCAATTTAATCGCGGCTCATCAAAAATGCGGCCGCCATTTGATGCTATTAAGAGGCTTTGATGACACGCCTTGTTACAGACGGCGGACCCAGAGCGGCGTGATTGAAGACGTCTCTTTTAATTGCCCGGGCTTGATTCAAGTATGCGGCCGTGTGATGAAAGAAGCAGTTGGATATAAAGCATTACAATATGTCAGCTCTGACCAACGTTGGGAAGTTTGGAAGCGACAGTCTCTCCACCGCAGCGTTCAAATTATAGCCACGCATGAAAAAAGGAGGGGAAAAAAAATACTCGAGACGTGCTCGAGGACGTTTTAATTTAGGCGAAATGAAAGAGTGCGTCAGCCGGAGGGCCCTGAATCCGCATGAAAACTTCATTGCGTTGACAGTGTTTTGCTGCTTGCACGAGAATTTTGAAAGGAAATAAGAAGAAAATAAGTAGCAGAGAAGACATAGGCTAACGTTGAAAGAGACGCATGGCTTGTTGGGTAATGCCTTGTGCACCAAAATACCGTAATATCTTAAGCTTATGTGTTCACCATTTTACTCCTAAAAGATGTATTCAATACTATTGTAATACAGTATAATATCAAACACGAACACGGTTCTACGCTGTTTTATTTCACATAATTTCACAATATTGTGGCATACCTGCTTTATAATGACAATAAATACATTCTTATGCATAGAAATAGTAATATGTGTTGTACATTAAAGCAAATGTTGCAAAATTATGGAATAATTCAAGGTTTCATTGTAAATATACATATTATAAAAGTTACACACAGCTGAACGAAGGGCGAAACAAGTTCTAGAGTACCTCTTTTCAAATAATGCTTGAGGCGCTTTTTTTTTTTTTTTTCCCGAGCCTCGGGCACCTGCTGAGTTAGTATACGCTGTCAAGAAGAAATCAATGCACGGCCGTGAACTATATCTTCCCAAATAACCTTGACATCATTGCCTTGGAACGCTCTTATTTTGAATATCCCGGCAGTCAGTCGCTATATAGTGTCTAACTTGACTCATCAACGATGTCAACGCTGTTGTCCTGAAAAAAAAAAGCAATTGCTAATTTAGCTAATTAAGGATTTGGTAAAAAGATTTCTTTATATACAAACATTGTATTATAGGATGCCTGTTGCCAGCAATTAGCGGCGGCTCCAATGTAAGCTGTTAGCAGTGCTATCAGCAAAGAGCAGCATGAGCAGGTAGCACCAGTCAAGTGCCCCATATGGGCTGGCAAGAGCTTTCGAATTTTCATAGGCAGTTTAGTAGACGCAAATGACTCAACTGACGGTTGCTGTTCCTACTGATTACTTGTTAACAAACCAAGCTTACCAAAATGCGCAGTTTTAACCAGTAAAAATCGCTAATCCGGTTTTGCCTTCTAAATTGAAGGGAAAGATGTTGATCTAAGTGAAAATGTTTCATTGTCTTATGCAAGCATTTTTAAAAAAAAATTCTTATCAATAGAACTGATTAATTAATTCTTAAGATACCAAATATCCAATAGTTATAGCCCAAAAATGAATTCAAGATACCACTGGAGGGAGCCTGCATACCACTAGTGCAACTCATCTCACGCGTTAACCTTAATTTCCATTAATAAAAATTGTCCTCCTAATATCCTGTGTGAGCAGGCTCACAAAAACATTGAAGTCACGACGTCTCTCAGTTGCCATGCTAACAGGCTACACTGCTATCACTGATGCTGCTTTAGACATCCCAAAAAATCAGAACAACAGGAAAGCAAAAAACGTTGTCCAAGTCAATCATGTTTTGCAGGAGTCTTACTCATATAAAGGCTCATAAATCGAATTGGGTTTATTATTGGGTCTATGTTAGCACATTTTCACCCTGTTCGCTTCCTTGCAGCACCCAGGTTAACTGCAGTGGTCAGTCCAAATCCCTTGCAGGTGTGACTATGAATAGTTGCTTGTCTTTGCAGCTGTAATCTGTGTTCCAGCCAAAATGTGATGTCATGGAGCTTGCATTTTTTTTTTCCTTTTTGGTATTTATCAAAACTAGGCTGAGCTCAACACTTGTGTGTTTTGGAGCATACATAGCTCCATTTGGTAGGCTCTCCAATACCTCACTTAGTGAGAAGAAGCAATTTTTGGGAGTATTCTGGAAATACATTTCACCGAAAGCACAATAGAAACTTCTGATGCTCGATCATGTTTTGTAATCAATTCAGTATTTTGACAGGCTGCAATACCAGAGCCTGAAACGGGGCTCAAGAAACTTATTTGCTGTGAAGCGTATTTCATTTTATGAAGCATAATGCAAAGTATGCTCAATGTGTTGTCAACTATGCGAACCTTTACGTCCACATGTCTGAGGTGTCTATAAATTGTAGAAGTATACCAATACTAGATCTCATATTCAGAACTTTTAGTTCCCCCGCACCTAAGGTAGGAAAAAGCCTTTTGTAATTGGTGTACTGGTCCCGATATTTAGATGCACTTTTAAATTAGAGACAGGGCTGTCTTGGATTTGGACTGATTCTTTTGCATAAGGCTCAAGATTTGTCCTGGACTCGTGCTGTGCTGAGGATTAACATCCTCCTTGACTTTGACCTTTATGACTCTAACTTGACTTGGATTTAATAAAGGTGGACTTGAGGACATGGACCACTGTGATTTGAACTTGACTTAAATGTGGTGGGATAAAGGTGGACTTGGGAGACAGATATCTCTAGTTTGAGAGCCAAGGACCGTTTTGACTCGAACTTGACTTCCAGACTGACTAAAGGTGGACTTGACCCCCCTTTTAAAACCAGTGCGATTGAGTTCCTGGGAAAAAAAAAGAAAAACAAAAGATATAAAGCCAGTTAAATCGTTTTTTTCGGACTACATTTTTTTTGTATTTTTGTTAAAAAAACAAAACAATTGACGCCTCCAACTGACGAGTTTCTAATAGCTGACCTTGCTCCACCTGCTTACCAAGCGATGGCGTGAGTGTGCAGCAAACAAGCCTTTGTAGCTCCGCCTCTTTCATTCTCCGCCTCCTTCTCCCGGCGAGCCTGGCAGCGAGGTGATTCAGTCTGCCCCTCCCCCCACCAGACACAGTGATGGCACTCACCCCCCCCTCCACCCCCCACCCCCCGGTGGCGGCCACGGGTAGACCCAGGCATGGGATCTCCATCTGCGCACAAAGGAGCCTCCTCTATCTGCATACGCTGCACATAAAAGGCCCTTTTGTCGGGAGCCCTACACACATGACCGCCAGCCTTTCACCCCGCTGCAAAAAATCACTCTCTCTCGCTCTCTGTTGCAAGCTGACCCCACCCCCAACACCAGACCCATTTCCCCCCATCCGACTCCCACCAACAGCAGTGTGCCGAGTGAGACGGCCAGCTTTGATTAAAAAAAAGATGTTTGCTTCTTTTCCCACTTTTTATTTTACACATGTGATGCCTGCCTATGCCCCGCCAAACCCCGTTCTCCAGCACCGCTATGCCCCCCCCCCCCCCACCCCCACCCCCTTCCCCTCGCCAATTTGTGTCCCTAGGTGCTCCCGCTTTCCTCACTAAAATATGAATGTCCTCTCCACTCCCGTCCCAATACATAGTGGCTGACATTTAAGGGGCATTAGCGTTTGGTTGTGTGCCAGCTTAACCCCCACCCCCCCACCCACCCTCCCCACCACCCCATTACAGAGCCATTTGATAGCAGTCAAGAGAGCTGATGCTGTTTTGTTCATTCACTCAAAATCAGGTTAATTTTTAAAAAAAAGTGTAAATGGACTATCCATACATTAATGTTCTTTTAAATTAAATCAAAATATGCATAAATAAATGATGTGAATTAGGAAAGTTATCTAATAAAATATTAACGAATACATTTCCGGATAGTGTTATTACTATGTACTGAATTGTTAGTGTATACTAAGCTGTTTTTTTTTTTTTTTAAAGAATATTGATGAAATAGACCAATAGAAATCATATTTGATTGAGTGGCCAATTAAAGAATTTGCTTTCTTTCATTTAACAACAACAAAAGATGCATTGTGAGACGTACTAAATTAAGTGAGAAACTTATACTCCTCGTGTATGATAGCACTTTTTCAGCAAATCTAATTCAATGCCATGACAGGAACACTGCGGCTTTCTTGTCAAACTGAGAGCAAATTGGAACATGAATCAACTTTATTTCCAATTGAAGTTGGCATTGTCATTACTGACAAAATGTTACAGCAAATGAGCCAGAAATAAAACGTTATATAATCTTAGTTCCTGAAGTTGCATAATATCCACCGAGCGATACCACTGCAAATGTAGTTGAAAAGTTAAATAAGTCTGGCATGTCATCAAGTTGTTTTTTTTTAATCAAAAAAAATTTCGAGTGGTAAGAGGGGTACTTGGCTGAAAAAAAAATACTTGACAGAACCACTGTTGATAAATGCAATGTGCTAGCTATACAAAATAGCTAAACTAATGAGACGAGTAGATTCAAACTAAATGAGATGAGCAGATTGAAATAAAAGCTATGATTCGAGAAATTCTAAAAGAGGGATTCAGGCGGGACTCTTTCAGTGCACCAGGTGTAAAGATAATAAATTCACATCGTGCTTGCTGGCACGGCAAAATCAGTCTACACACCTTCATAAAATGAGCCGGGTACCCTCTTGACTTAAGATGGCCGGCGTTAACGTCAGAGACGAGGCGAAAAGGCGCTTGCCTTAAAAATGCCGAGTCAGTATGTCAGCCTCATGCTTCCTTGTCCTCAGGCGGTTCAGTGTCAACTCTTAAGGCCACGTTCTCTGGTTTCGTCAAATTTATGGTAAGAAAACGGGGACCAAATTCAAAGTTAGCAAAACTACTATAATGAGTAAAGTATGTGTAATTGTATTTGTGTTTTTAATATACACTGTAAATTAAAAAAAATAAATAAAAATGAAGGATTTCCATATTGCCGCGCTGAACTGACTTATTAAACTGGCTTAAATTATTGATTGCAGAAATCTCCATTGTATGCATTAGTCACATTAACTCATTCAATGCCAGGGACGTATTTTCACGGGTTTTAAAGAGTCCAGACATTCAATCCCAAATACTTACATATTAAATTGATACTTAAGTATCTAGGATTGAATGACTGGACACTAAAAAAAAAAAACGTGAAAATATGTCCCTGGCATTGAATGTGTATAGTAAAACAGACGCTTTTTTAAATGTGAAGTTAAATCCATTCCACGTCTCTAAAATGAGTTTTGTAGACTTTATTTACATTAATAATGATTTTTTAATATTTTACTCTGCTTTCACAATCTATACAAGTGATATATTTTTTTTAATTGACTTGTCGCGTAGCTCGAGTAAGACAAATGATGTTGAACAAAAAACAAATGTCCACAAAAGTGGACACAAATGGATAGACAGGTCTCAGGTGAAAATAGAAAAATATTCACTCATAATACACGATGCAACTTGCAAAACAAACAGCGAAGATTTCAGTGTTGCCCTAAAAAAATGTACATACACAATGAGCACAATATTATTCCGGTGAACCAGATATATATATAATCTCTTTAAGGTCACGATCCAAGTTTGTGCAGCTCAAAAAGAAGCCCCTGATAATTTCAATATGCAATTTCAATATGCCGGTAAAAGTGTAAGGAGACACTCGAATGAGCAAAACGGGAGCTCACGTCAAACCTGTGATTATGCCGCTTTTACACAAAAAGCCCACCCGGCATTAATATGGCGCCAGCATTAAAATGGATGCACTTGAACCACAATTTCTACCTGATATTTAATTTTCCATCCAGGCATCACCTAATAGCCTTGAGATGGGTCAATTAGGAGTGTGCATTGTTGCTGATTTCAGAGCATTCAAGCTAGTTTGAATGCCTTTTTAATATCTCATCAAGCAAAGAGCGCCATCTATTATGAGAATCTGAAAAGAACTGGTAACCATTGAGTCTGACTGCTAACTATAAGTGTAATTAGATGTTACCTTGACGTGTTTTCTCTAGCCCGGCCCACCACACACACGCACACATTCTTAAAATATTGTGACATTTCTCCGTGAATAGAACGTAATTTATGGCACAATGCAGGCATATGCAGACGTTTACAATTTTGGTCCTGCTAGGTTTCAGAGTATTACCAACACCAAGAAATTATTCATGAAAATGAATACTGTGTATGGTATCTACTGTATATTATCATGACATTTGCTTTTCATTCAGGTACTGCTCATATTGAATATACGCAACACATTGTATTTGTCACTTTTATATTGTTGCTCAAAATGCACATTTTTCACATTTTTATATTCAAGTTGTTGCTCAAAATGCAAACTCTTCTCGAGGCTTTTAATATTATTAAATAGATATTACATGATTGGAATTTTTAACGGCGATCATCGGGGTAAAAAAAAAAAAAAACCATCACAGATACGATCACAAGGCACAATATGGCAATTTATATATTTATTGACTTAATTTACATGTATACTGTTTGTAGAATATCAACAGAAGTATTTATATACTGTACATAAGGAATATAATCTCTTGCCCTGTAGTAAATAACCACTACTGTAAATTGTGGCGTTTGTTAAACTGCTACCTTATTGTTCTAAATATGTAAAATGAGTGACTTTTTTAAAACTGTTAATTACTATAATTAACGATTGTTAAACTGCTACCAGAGAGTTCTAGATACATTAATGGAGTTTGAAAAAATTGTCAATGTAATAATACGCAGTCTGCTATTAAATGTACGTTTTAGGAAGAAAACCAATGCATGGTTTATAATGAACACTTAGCCTAGTTTTGACTGCTGTAATTATCTATTTCTACTGTAATTCGTGTTGGTTGTTAATATGCTATCAACAAGTTTGAAATCTCTCAAAATAAGTTGACATTTTGTTTAAATGTAATATGCAGTCTGTAAAACTGGTTCAAGTTGTCATTATGATTAACATTAGGTGGATGGGGCTTATTTTGTGTAGGTAGTAGGAAGGTATTCTACTTCAATACAATTTTTATTCGTCACATTGAATTGTACTAATTCTGTGAAATGAAATAACAGTAAAAATCTTGAAAGACATTTGATACATAATTGAAATAATGTCCAAATTTATTTATATATCTATCATAACAAATATTAACACAGCTCTTGATTTGGCAGTCAAAAATATACAGCAAAAAGTCAAAAAAAGTTTGAAAATGCAATTTATTACATAGAGGCCATTTATTTTTTCAATAAACATTCAGTGCACATTGATGGATAGATAATACACTTTATATAATATTTTTAATATCACGTAGCCCACAGATTAGTTTTAGTGCCCTTTTTTTTTGGTGGTGGAAAATGCAGGATAATTCGTTAGGTTGGTGACGAGTTGCCAGTAGTAGTGTGAGGCCACGTCCCTCTTCGGAGAGATCGACCCGCACTCCGAGGTCCAAATGCCACCAGGTCGCTCTGCTGCTTCTCCTCGTCTCCTCTTCTTTGCTTCTCTGCCTCCTGCCAGAAATCGTGGGCTGAGTTAAACTCTTCATTCTGTCCAGACGTGTGCCATGCTGTAATTATTTGCGCTTTAATATTCACAAAATGGGACAATAAAAGTAAAAGCTCTTTTGAAACACTATAAGTAAATTAGAGTAGGTTAAATGTTTTTAAATCCTAAAGGTTTAGATGTCATGTGGGGGATGGAAATATAAATCAGTAAAATGTGGGGGGGGACTACCCTCAAAAAAGTCTTGTTTTTGGGAATCTATCAAACACACACACACAGTGAAATATCCTGGAAAATTAAATTAGTTGTGTTTATATATATATATATATATATATATATATATATATATATATATATATATATATATATATATATATATATATATATATATATATATATATATATATATATATATATATATATATATATATATATAGTTGAATGCTTTTACATCAACAACAAAGACCTTGAGAGAATAAAGATAGTTTTTTTCTTTATCAGTTTTTCAAGCAGGTCACAAAGAAAATTTCTCTAAAGTTTTGAATGTTGTCAAATGAACTCGTTCACACCGTTTCCCATTTATCTCATTGTTATTGTTTGGTGGTCTTCCTGACTTTCGGTCAAACAATCTAGGAAGAATTTCATTATTGAGCTCTACTCGTGAATTGTCTGACTTGTTTTGTTGTATTTGGAGGGCATGTAAGCTGTAATTTGCCTGTGGTGGCTCCACAGACCGCATACGGCCTGATAATGAAATAATAAGACTGAAATTGGGAGCCAAAAGTTGAGCATGAATAGCTACTGTTTCACTTTATACTTGGTTCAGAGTGTGTCGATGCTGCGCCTGTCAGATGTCGGCCATTTTGTGCTGATCATAGCGCAGGCGCCCATTTTAAGAGTTGGAGGGTTTGCAGAAACGTCAGAGCCAAAAAAAGCCCCAAAAAAAAAAAATCAAGGCAGAATTTCATCATCCAGGATTTCCTCAGCATTCATGTATTTGGATTCGGTGGAGCCTGTCATTTTGGCTGCGGTTAATGAATGAATCTAAAATGTTTTTAAAAGGTTAATAACAAAGGAGAAAACTTGAACTTGGCCACGAGTGCATTTTCATGCGGCGTTGCGCATGTCTCTGTCGGCAGATGTGGAGGTTTTTACAACATAGAAAAAAAAGTATAAGAAGAAACTTTAGCCAAATGATTATTCGGGCATATCTGCTGAATAAATTTTACTCATTTATTTCAACTGCATGTCAGCTGTAGTTTGGTTGTGGTTAAAGATACGAAAAGTATGGAAAGGGTTAACAAAGTGCCAAAACATGAACTTGGCAACTCTTGCATCACGTGTGACTACAGTGTGTCACTACTGTGCATATTTCTCGGCAGCCATTTTGTGCTGACGGCTTTTGTACCATTTTAAAATGCAGTGAACACACTTGCACAACTTTCTCTTATTTTGATTCATGACTTAAGAATTATATTTAAAATTATTTACAATACTAGTCAAAGCTTGGACCTCTAATTGTGTGTGTGTGTGTGTTTTTGTTTCTATTATTTAATTATTATTTTTTTTCATTATTTAAACATTTCCTAAATTGTTGACGTTATCAAGTATTTTCTTGTAATTGTTTGGTATACAAATATTATCCAAAACTACATGTTTTGTGTGTTTGGCACCCTTATTCCTAGATAAAAGCTTTGCAAATGTTATTATTTTTCTCAGTGAGCTTTGTTATGTGAATAAAATTAATGATATGAAATGAATCTCAGTTCACAACTGCGTATTCTCAAGAGCTAATAGTGAGGCTGGGAAATAAAATCATTTCAATTAAATTGCTACAGCTGTGCATAACAAAAAGTTAATAGTAAGGCTGGGTAATACATAGAATTGTTTTCAATTATACCAGCGACACTCGTGTGGATAAGCAGCTATAGAAAACGGATGGATGGATAAACGGCCATTATAACAATTGACAACTTGAAAATATGCAAAATTGTGAAATTGCTTTGCACAAGCAGCAGAATGCTGGATGGGTGCTTCACAAGACAGGTTTTACAATATTTACCACTGAGGCATTTTTAAGCAAGTTGTGTACAAGCTATGACTGCTATTTTTTTTTTTTTTTTATAAAACTGGTTTATATTTAAATCTGTATACGTTGTTGTCTCAACATTTTTCATAGGAATTGAAATCATTTTTTGGTCGCATTGTCTAACCTGTTAGAGACCATTTTAAATTCAGTTTCCAATCTTCAGATTCAAAATTTGTGCATAATTTCATTTTAGTCACATGGTACTATGTGTCGCTGCTGCGCATGTCTGGTCGGCCATTTTGTGCTGATTGAGCACGTGTGACCATTTTAAAAAGCGGGAAGGCAACACGTGCTCGCAGAGGCATCAAACTTCTCATTTAGCTCCATTGATTGTTCGTGCTCTTGAAACAAGACAGCCCAAAGCGGTCGGTCATAGTCTGCTGCCTGAGGTGGCTGCAGGGGTCAAAGGTCAGGCCCTCTTAATAAGACGCAACATGCTCCCCCGGGACCTCCGACCCCCAGCCGGGATCACCTCCTAATCGGCATTAGTTAATGTGTTTGTAATCTTTACCTTCTTAAAGCAAACAGGGGTGGCGCGCTCAATGGGCCAGCTCGGCCTCCCCTTGTAACACTTTTGACCCGGGGGTCGCGACCCCTCACCCTGACCCGGTGGGTGGGGTGCCCTCAAAGGTTGGGGAGTAATGGAGTGCTTGTGTTTGGACACGTGCGCCGCTCACGGCCAGACCACCACCGCCAGCACCTCCGCCGCCAGGAGGGTTGTCAACTTGGCGCTTGGTTAGTTGTTAAGAATATGACTCACGTTCACACACGATGCAAAAAAAAAAAAAGCAAAAAGCGAGGCTTTTCGACTAGCCTCATCAGGGTGCATTTTTAAAATTTTGTAAACGCGGGCAAACGTATCCCTTACAGGTAGAATGTAAAATTACACGTGCCGTAATTTTTGAACTCAAGTGTAATAACTGGGTAAAAATAACGCAAGCATCATAGGTACACATAATTAAGGCTTCAAAATGAGACATTTCGCCGGTTCATCAAAATACAGACACTGGGAAAAAAAAAAAGATTCTAAATCCGCGTTTTAAGAACCCCATAGTCACAGTTGTTTATTTGAACAGCAACACCAACTTGTTGCAAAGAAATGCTTTTAATAAAAGTCAATCATCTGTAATTAGATTTGCCGTCATGGGTTGTGACCCACTATGTCTATACACACACTAATCTGTTTTCATCCCTGTATTTTAAATATACTAATTAATAAGATAAGCCATTTATGGGCTCCTGCTTAAAAAGAGTTGCATCATATAAGCAAATAAGTAGCAGCAGCGTACTAAAGCAGTGGTTCTCAATTTTTTTTTTTTTTTTTTAATGTTGTACCCTGTGTGAAATATTTCTTCAGCCAAGTACCTCATAATCACAGCAAAGCATTTTGGTATAGAAAAAAAACTTAAAAATAGTGTGCTGTGCAGCGTGTGTCTTGAGTTATTGAACTTTGGAACTACATTTTTAACACTTTTAATCTAGATTGTGTCACACCAATTGTCTTATTTCTGGTTTGTCTGGGAAAATTCCTTCCGTATAAAACTTAACAAAATAAAGGCATAGATTGTTTTTGTTTCTGTTAATTTGTTCTTAATTTGAAAAGAAAGATGTACTGTTCCTTTCACAGCATTAAATAGCTTTAAATCATATTCATCGATACCTACAGAAACCCTGTTAAAATTCCATGCATGCTTCGGAAAACACGAATCACTGCAAAGTGATGAATTCATGCATGCAAATGGACATTGAGATGAACAAATGAGAAAGAATATTTACATATTTTTCGGCACCACACTTTTTAAATACCACTGAACAGTCACAGGTATATCATTTTTAAAAAGAGTGATTATATTTATTACAAAAAAATCCCCAAATGTGTACAAAACTGTCTCATAATCTTCAGCAGTTGTATATCATTCAACTCTCGTATCGCGACAAAACCGATTATTTACCGTTTGCTTAATGATGAATATGCGACCCGGTGTAACCGATGGCGTATTTGGTCCTGAGCCAAAAGTTTGCAAAAACTTTGCCGACGCCATTTTCTTTTGCTTCGTATTCAGGCCTGTTTGCTCTGCCGTTTGAGTTTCTACAACAAATAAAGCCTATCTTCCAAATAGCTCATGGCTAACTAACACGTTTTCTCGGTTATTCATGTTTGGAGATGTTTTAAAAATGTGCACGTGGAGCTGAATCGGCGGCCCGTGAGCGACTGTGCATTTCTACACACACATTAGTGTGTGTCACGAGCAGTTTCATTATGCTTTCGAGCCTCGCTGAACACAACCACACACAAAAAAAAACCACACAAGAATGTTCACAGCGTAAAAGTAGGAAAAAGTCGAATCCCCCACCTTGTCTCTTTGCGCGAGGTGCGTCGTCCCCTTTACTGACCAACCAACACGCTCGCCCTACACTCTGCTCCTGTTTTTTTTTTTTTTAAACCGAGCCGAAAAGAGGCAGGGAGTTGTCGCACAATAGCGTTACAGTAATGTGCCACAAGAGTGGAAAAAGCCAAACGTTGGTGGCTGAGATGGCAGGGTGCTTGAGGGAAGAGGAGCAGGAGACGAAGGGGTGGGGGGGGGGGGGGGGGGGGGGGGGGGGGGCTTCAAGGGCAAAACAAGGGAGCTAGCCCGCTAACAACAAAGGAAATTTGAGGGTAATCATGAAAAATAATCATTTATAAGCCACTCTTATTTTGGAGGAAGCCATTCGCCATCTGGTGATTGCAAGGAAGGCTGTTTTCCCTCCTCTTCCCTACTTCTCTTCTTCCCGCCCCCAAAATTGAAAAGAAAAGTGCTTATTGGCCTTTTTTTTTTTTTTTTTGACTTGGTGCCAGCAGCAGCAGAAGCTGCAAGCCGTCAGCTAGCTTGGCGGTGACACCGGGGCTGCATGTTCCTCAAATAAACCCTCCTGGAAGCTTATCTTTTTCCTGTGGATGTGGCGTGTGCGTAGCAACATTGTGTGTGAGCGGGTACAAGACTAATATTTTTGTTTTATTTTTTTTTCAGATACATTTTTCAGGGTACACATTGTGTGTGCCCCCCCCCCCCCCCTTTTTTTTTTTAACATGGGGAGATGCTTCACCGGATGCTACCATGGCGTCCAATGTTCACATTGCGCCTGCGCAACCCCCGGGGGCGTGTCATCTATCCCTTTAGACACCATCTCTCTCTCTCTCTTTGCACTCTCCTTCGTCCTCTTGGCCACGCCCCATATTGCATCATCAGTCTCCTCCTCCTTCTTTTCCTCCCTCTCTCTCTCTCTTTCTCTCTCACTGGCGCTTCTTTTGCACTCCGTTTCGCTCTCGCCTCTCTTTCTGCTCCAGCCTCTCGCAAAGGGGGGAGACTTAGAGAGGGAGAGAAAGAGGGGGAGGGAGGAGAGAGAGGCGGTGGGGGGTAGTCTGCTGCTATTTCTACAGTGCGGGCCTCCCCGCCGCCGTCGCCCTCCCGCCCGCCCTTCCATAGAGTTGAGGGTTTTTTTTTTCCCCTCCTCTCACCACTCGCTTGGATTTTAACCCTCTGCCTCCAACTTGCAGCTCTTGTGCAAAAAAAAAAAAAAAAAACGGCAACAAGTTGCGCCTCCACGGGGCCTTTTTCACACACTTTTTTTGGCGCACATATTTTTTCATCAGATTCCTGCGCTTTTGGATGTTCAACTTCGAAGTATGCATTTTTGTATTTATTATTTGCTGCAAATATGTGACCTTTTTTGTGTATTTTTTCAATGTTTTGTAAGGATTCACTTCAGAAATGGGAGATTTTCTCGTTGTCGCCATTGCTGGCTTGACGGGGGGGGGGATCGAACCTGCAGGACGGATGGCGGACTCGCCGAGATCCAATGTTTTTTTTTTTTCCCCCCCCTCTCGTCCTCTTCCTCTTTGGGCTTCATGCCGTTCCTCCCGCGGCACACAACTCCCGACATGCAGGCAGACGAGAGGCTTTGAGCCGAGGCGAACCGCCGGAGCGCTTTTCTGGGACGGCTGCCAAGTACAGACAAAAGGGGCCGAAAACGATGAAAGGTGGAAGACGTTTGAAATTGTGCATTTATTTTTGGGGGAGAGCGAGATCATCATTCTCATATTTTGTGTCCACTTTGTACTCTTCAGCCTCGCGTGTGTGTGTGTGGAGTGTGTGTGTGTGTGGAGTGTGCATGTGCGGAGTGTGTGTGTGTGTGTGGGTAGATATAGCAGGCCAGTCTGCAGCTTTGAATACTTTGCCAGTCTGTTGAAGAAGTGAAGGCATCTCAGCCGAGTCGGAGGAGATAAGAGCGTATAAATGGTTTTAATTTCTCACGAGTGGAGCCGTAAGACCCGAGCGGTCCAGGTCGGGTCACGCCGCGTTGGTTTTGGCATACATCAGGCACTGCGTTTTTATTTGCTAACATTCCTCATGCGCACTGGCACAGCAGCCTCATGGCCTCCTATTGTTTCAGGGCCAAACTTGAACTTGGGGGCTCAGACTGCGGCTGGAGGCGGCGGCCAGGCTCTGAGCTGAGATCGCCGGTCGGAAGGAATCGGGAGACGGAGGAAGAAGAGAAGCGAGAGGGGAGAATCGCCGGGGTCTATCGAAAAAGCTTTGTCGACGACGCCTCGGACAACGGGTGAGTTCACGCGAATTTCGTTGACTTGATAAGAGTGCAAATAAACACTAACTGACATCAGGAACGTTTGGCGCCCGAAAGCACTTTTGTTTTCGAAACTTTTCGGGGTGGCTAAGGAGCGGTTTCTCGGTGCTGGTAAGAGGATGCAAGGGGAAGGCCTCTCTCGTGGAGGGATTTACGTGTGTGATGCGGGCCCGAGCGCGTGTCGTGAGAGGCGTACGTGGTGCGACTTTTGACGATAAAACATATAATAATTGCCACATTTGTTGATTTTTGGACGTTTTTTTGGCATGGTTGAGCTCACCTCGTCGAAGGGAGCGTCGGCTTTACTCATTCAACACATTTCCGAATTTTACTTCTGCCTTTGTGCCGCCATGATGATTTATGGCGTTATACGTGTTTTTTTTTTTGTTTGTTTTTTTTTTTGCGGAATATACGCCAAAAAGAACTTTGTAAAAAGTGGAATCGGACAATGTGAGAAGTGCGGTGTAAGTTAGATGATGAAACCCGAGTTTACGCAAAATGTTGTATTTGAAAAAAATGTCAATTGACACATTTCTGCTGTTTTTGCGTAGACTTGAAAATTTGGTTTCTGCAGTTATCCTTTGTTCACACATCCACAGCCCCCCCCCACTGCCTTCCATTCTCCCTGCTTGTGGGTGCACGGTGGCACCCGAGGACGCGTATGGCACCGCGCTGTAGATTTCTATGCCTCACGTGGAAGTTAACTTTCTAGTTCGGTGCAGGCCAAACTAAAAAGCTGCACGTGCAGGCGCATGTCACAAATGTGCACATATCATTTTGAGAGTGCAATGATGTTTTTTTTTTTTTAAACCTTCCATCGATAATCTCTCAAAAATGTCTGATTTTCGAATCATAGGGCTTTTCTTGGCTTATTTTTTTGGGTTATTGTGTACGTCTTACGTTCTAAAAGCTGGAAAAGACACTTTGGAATACAGTGCTGCCGAACTTGAACCTCTGCGTGACTTTGAACTTGAACATGAACTTGGAGTGGAAAGTGTGTGTAATGATTTTTTTTTTTTGTATTTGTTTAACGCACGCAAGAGAGAGAAAAAAGGAACCAACTTAAAAAAAAACAATACTTTTTTTCTTACTTAAATAATTTATGGCTTTTTGAGTTGCAAAATAATTTAATTAATGCTTTTATTAATTCCATTCTTTAATGTAAATGCGGTTCTTTGTTGATGCCGTGAACAACTAATTTTCTTAATAAATTAACCCCTCATCTCCACAAAATACTGGAGTGCAAAATACCATGAACAAATTTAATTCTATGAGTGTGTTGTAATAATATCAATTAAATATTCATTTCAAATGTTTTTATGATGTTTTTGTCTATATTAATTGACCAATGCGCAAACTGTAGAATGCAAAATTAGTCATTAAATTCCAATGACTTGATGAAATATAATTGATAGAAAAATAGATGTAAACCAGCTTTTGTTTTGCTCATTTTAAGTCTTTGTGTTAATAGATGAATTAAAGGATTTTTTTTTTTTTTTTTAACTGCAGACAGTTTTAAGATTGCAATGGGAATGTCTGTCGTGTGTGTGTGTGTTTGGGGGGGGTCTCCACTTAGCCCCACTTAGGGCTTCCACTGATATTTGTGCCTTGATATTTTGTTGCTCATTATATCATTTGAACACACTGGCCTTCTTCTAAAGTCCGACACAAGCTGCAGTTGCAGTGAAACGACACTTCATTTTGATTGACAGTCAAGTCACACATCTTCGAATGACATGCAGAGTATTAAAACAGGTGTGAAGGGTGTCAATCAAAAGTAAGCCAGTATTTACTTGCAAGGACAGACTTTTGGATAGAGCTCTTTAATTATGAAGTGGAATAGGGCCTCCTCGTACTGGATCGCTACTGGATGTGCAGTGCTGTGAGGAGGGATTATGCTTTCTTGTGAACATTGGAGGACTTTTTCACATATCTAATAATAAAAGTTGACCGGCTTGGAGGACTTTTTTTTAATGAAAATACTATAATGTAATAATTACCCAAAGCCATTTCAGACTTGTTACCGCCAGTCAGTCAAGCATAGCCGACATGTTGCGAAAAGACTGGGTTGAGTAATAGTGCTTTGCCCAACACATTATTTTGGGAATTTTCTGCAAAATGTTGCTTATTAATTTAGCTAACTGCAAAGGAATCCACGTATTTTTGTAAATGAATTTTATAAGAGTGATAGGTCCAACTCAGCACTTGTGTGGTATATACGCAACATGTCAGCCATATTGGCAGTGATTATTATGATTTTCTTTTTATTTGGAGTGACACTGCCGTCAATGAAATATAGCCTGGTTACATGTTTAGACTTTTATTCTTGTCCTTAGTCAGGATCAATATAATGCTATCAAGAAACTAGGCTTTTTGCGGTAATTTGAAACGTTTATAATAATGACTTTAATAATAGACCAATCTACCTTTTAAGATTTTTAAGTTGCAATTTAAAGTGTGTTATTAAAGTATAATTACTTTATTGTTACGCCGCAATGATTGTGGTCGGACATTTTTTTTTTTTTTCCATATAACGATGTATTTTAAACCCATGTAATGGAATATTTAACCTGCTTGGAGCAGAGTTTTGGGATTTTCTTTTATGCTTTAGCGAAATAGTTGCGTTTTTTTTTTTTTTGGAGCATAAGTGTTTGGGAAATTCATTTGTGTCCACGTTTGTGTCCATTTTGTCTCAGCGAGCAAAGCGAAGTGAAATGCATTCCACACAAACACATGAAACATGAGTGGAAATAACAGGGTGTCCTCTACTGAGCACACTAGGACTTAATAGGGTATTTCCAGTGAGTTCAAAAAGAGACAAAAAAATCAAATGTCCACTACATTGGACACAAAAGTCTGGGTCTCAGAGGATATATCTTTTTGTCCATTGAAAACATTGGATTATCAACAGTATTTTATTTTTTTATCATATACAGCTCATCAAATTTTGTGAACACCTTCAAAAAAATTAAGAAGCCGATAAATTCAAACAATTTTTTGGCAATGCACAGCTGTGTAAGTGAGTCATTCCAAGTCATAAATAATCCATATAATAAATCTGACACAGAAAGGATGTGCAAAGCAGTCTTTTTGGCAAAAGTTGCCTACTTTGAAGAGTCCACATTATAAAACGTTTTTGTTTACCAAATAAATCCCTCAATATTTTTTTAATGTGGGGGGCTTAAGTACTAATCTATGATCAGGAAAGTTTGAAAATATGAAAACACACTGAATTAGAGGGTGTTTTGATCATTTAGATTGATGCTTCTCATCAAAAACAATTGACAAAACCCTTTGCAAACGAATCCTCGTGAGAACAAAGTACAGCAGGACGAATAAGGAAAAATAGTAGTCCCCCCCAAATGTGTTTCACGGAGGCGTCATAATGACTCCACTGGAGAAAAAAAAAAAAAAAAATCAGCCCTCACCTTTTTTTTGCCACTACACTCAGAGGTCATTAAGTCCATCATGCTGTCGACTGGGGGCGGATTGGGGGCCCCTTCTTTTTTTTTTTCTTCTTCTTTCCCTTTTCCCCCCTTGTCTATGTTAATCTGAATGTCAGCTGGGATGTGGTCACGCGTGATTTTAACCACAGAAACCACAGCACCATGATGTCATGGTGACATCATGCTGAGCTGAAAAGAAACCTTTCACATGGACGCAGGGGCCCTCAATGGCCGCTTTACACAGCTGGAGGCCAGCCAGCTAACATTTAAGCAAATTTGTCAAATTACATGTATTATTACTTTTTTTTTTCTGCTGGTAACCACTAATGTCATTCAGCGCGCACTTATAAAAGAAGCTCTTTAGTCGGGGAGTGTACACGTGTGTCTCAGCGCCGCTATCTGCCTGGCAACGGCCACGTCTAGATAACACAAGAGTGGCGCCCACTCCACTTTTCCTTTCCATTGCTCATATATTTCTACGGCTTTTGGCACTCGCTGTAGCCAAGACAATTTTTGGACCCTGCAGAACTGCCGAGTCAGCCAAAATTGTTTCACTCGGAGATACGATTGCAAACGGTGTGCGACTTCTCCGGCGAATGTTTAAAAAAAAAAAAAAATGCAAACGCTGCAGAATTATCTTTCACCTTGAGTTTGGCTCCCATCTTTAGCAAGGATTAAATCTGCTATATCAACGGATTAGCAAGCACTCTACTGTTGTGCACCGAAAATATGTAATTACTCTTGCTAACCTAAGCAGAATGTTTAATCCTTGGGTGTATGTTTATTACAAGAAACTATAAACAAAATGGCCCCTGAAAACCCTTTATACCATTTATAAAACGTATTAAGGAAACAATATCTCATTTTTAAATTTGAGTGGACCACTATGCCCTTCACTGATTGGCTAGGTGAAGTCACATGGCTCTATTGTCTGAAATAATACATTGTCGTTTAGGCGTTTTATTTGACAGTGAGTTTGTATCCTTTTAAAATCTCATGTATCCTCTTAGTTGCCTTCATACAACCCCTAGATGACTCGTACTCCCATTTGAGAAACATTGTTTGAAACAACAGCTTGATTACAAATATGGCAGCAACACATGTAGACAGACAACATGTAACAGTACACAGTGCGGTCGTATTACTGCACAGAAAGCTCGATTATGAGCTCGATTTAGGAGACAGTCACATTTTCAACCTGTGATTGTTTTGTTGTAAGGACTAAGGGGGCAAAACAAGATGTTTTCATTTATTTTTAGAGCTGGTCTATATGGACCAAAAAAATTAAGTATCTTTTTTCCATTCATTGTGAACAATTAACTTTATGCAATGTGCAAAAAATAAGCTATTCATAGTTTTTCTGGTCTGGAGTGTTGCAATAACATCCACAACTGTTCTTAATCTGCATTCTCTTGTTTTTATTTTATCCTTGTACGCAACATAACACGAGGCCATATCTTAAGAGGTCGGGCTCTACTGTACCTTTGCGTTCTGACATTAATATTTGTTGTGGGTTTGCTGAGTGCACTTGATGACCCGCTTGTTCCATAGTCCTTGAACGGCGTAACAGACTGATAAGTGGTTCGTTTCCTTTCTGGAAATGCTTTGAAATCTCAGTTATGTGTTTTCCCACACTGCTCACAGCCATTTGTTGTACTTGCGCTATGTAGATTTAGTGGCGCACATACAGTACTTGCCCGGGGTTCTTGAGTCACAAGCAGGCACACAACACACACACTCGCAGTGTGTGCGTGCGTGTGTGTGTGTGTAGTACACAAAGTGCATTGAGTGCATTGCGGCGCTATGGACATGAATCTGTCTCCATGGACCGCGGGAGTTGGGTTACTCATGAGTCTATAAACATGTGCTGGCGGCGCTCCAAGGCGCTGAACTGTAATTATAAACGTTCCAAACAATATATAAAAGAACCTCTGCAGCAAGGCCGTGCCCCGTGCCGCAATTAGCGTCTCTGTACGGAATTATCACCTACTCAGCGAAGGCCTCTAATTGGCAGTGTCCTCCGCCGACGGCCTCCAGTTAGACAGGGTCCCCCAAATATACGCACCTCCGCACGCACGTGTCAGAAAGCGCAACTGGAACCCACTGTGCCACACGGGATTCTCGTGATGCGTGTCGGCTCACCGGGGCGAGTGACACAGCGCCTCGTCTGAACATACCGACGAGTGGGTGATAGAGAACCGAGGCGGTGGGTCGGCGCATACTGTACAGCGGGAATGCACCGCCTTGCGTTTGCGCTTTCTTAACTTCCAAGGCGAGGGGGAATTGTTTTCATTGGCGTGGAGTTAGTAGATTAATCACAATGAGTTAGCTTGTGAGCTTATTTGGTTAGTTCGGTTTATCAAACAGTTAATTTGTAAACGGGATGACTCAAAGCCACTAAATCTTAGCGCTGACACAAAAAGAGAATAATTGAAATCCTAGAATTTGCCTATAATAGGGCCTGATTTTTTTTTTTTACCTCAGTGTATTTTAGACCAGTTGAAAGAGCCATATTGAACTAAAAAAAAGATTTTTTTTTTTACCGCAGTGTATTTTAGACCAGTTGAAAGAGCCATATTGAACTAAAAAAAAATGTCTGAGGCCGCAAAAAAATTGAAAGCTTTATATAAGCCTTATAATTAAGGCAGCACATGCTGTAAGTGTCTATTAGCTATATTACCCTACTATCAAAATGACTAAGTAGGCTACAATAATGAGCCTTCATGATTAAATGTTTTCCCTGCAGCGCATTGAGCAGAGAATGACGCATCATGTGACTACTCTGATGTTTAAGTTTAATTTCCATTGCAATATTAATGTATTGTTTTGTTGCATTTATGAAATTAGAGAACTACAATGAAGAAATCTGATTTTCGTTTTTTAAAAAAAACAAGCCACTTGGGACCTGAGCAAAAAAACACAATATTCTTAGTAACAAGTTAGTTAATGACAAGAGATTTTTGAACTTTTTAGCTACTTAATTAGTGAGTAAATTGGCGACTTCGCTATTTGTTAGTATGATAACGCTAATGCTACACAACCAACTAGATTAGATGGTGACGGAAATACTTTACCACTGCATAGCTGCATTTCTGCACCTGTGGATCCACATATTGATAGATCGGAAAAAAATAGAAAATATAATATATATATATATATATATATATATATATATATATATATTTTTTTTTTTTCTATTTTTTTTTTTTTTTTTAATTTGTGTTTTTAATGGCTTTTTTGGGGGGGCGACGCTTACGGATGATATACCCACAGATCAGGTTTTTTAAATGACCTTTTTTGAGCTGCCATAACGTACTTTTTCCTCTCTTTCAGGAAGTTCTAACGTCATCAAGAGGCCCAAAGCTGCGAAGACAGGCGTTGACGCACCTTCTGTCGTAAGTACCCGAAGGTGTTCTGTCGCCACCTACTGTGAAAATGCGGCCGTTCTGTCTGTTGCCTTGTCATTAGACACAAAGAACATCATCTTTAACTTGCGGAATAGTGCTTAGGGTTCAGCCCTAATTGGCCACCATGAGCAGCCCGCCTCGACTCTTTTTAGAAAATGGTTTCCACTCTCTTGCCTTCCAGCGCCGCCATTTTGCGCGGCGCTGCCAAACTAGTCGGGCAGCGGGTGGGAGGAAGAGACACAAATTGGATCCTTTTAAATGGATGCTTTTTTTAACTGCTGCGCCTATAGTCTTTTTATCTCTCCGTTTGTCCATAAACCGCACTCGCTGCCTGTCAGCGTACCTGTCTCCACCCGAACCGCAGCGCCCTGCGTCAGCTGAAGCCCCGGCTCCCGCCGTGCACTCGCTAACCTCGGGCTCCGCCCCTCAGCCTCCAGCGAGCTTGGCTTAAGTGCCAGGCGTTTGATTACATGTGCAGATGTTACTCGGATCCTCCCAACTTCTCCGCACTGCACAGCGTGTCTCGTTAAAAAAAAAAAAGTCACAAGTTTCTCTATTTTCATAGCAAATCCGATGGGTGTGATTTTTTTTAAATTCTTTTTTAAGGTGGCCACAAGGGAGGATTTTGATTCTAAAATGTTTAAGCTAGTGTCTTATCATGAAAACGTCGCTGATTCTTTTGTTTTGCTTTAGTTGCTCCAGGTTGAGGGAGAGTTAAGTTGCAAGAAACCATTCTTGCATGTGTTGAGTGTGTGTTTCTGCACAAAAGTGCATTGTGGTGAAATACACACCAGGCTCACAGAGATCTTGCATTGAATCGTACACTTAACCATTAGTGATTTTTCTTTTAATTTGCTGACTTGGTGGCCTTCAGCTGGGAAATCTAATAGATGTCATGGTAAGCGGTTGTAGTAATAAATAAATACTTGTTTGATGTCTAAATCACTTAGATTCAATTCTTGTATTCCCCTCAAATTTCCATGAAGTTACCATCAAGCAAAAATTGTACTTCCTGCGGATGGAATCGATGGATGGAATGGAAAAGTGCCTTCGCGTACCACTGATTTAGCCTAGTAAGTGCAAAGTATTAGCAAAGCGTTTCCTCCAGACCTACTTAGGATATTTCCACCCATCTCGATAGCTTCGTTTGAGGGTCAGAAAGTCGCCTTTGGCACCATATCAGGGCTCCATGTGCGCATATGGGGCGCGGCGACAACCCATATTGTGATAACGACATTAATTTTAAACGCTTTCCGCATAAGTACGGTGTTTCTGGGCCATAGCTGTGAACTCGGGAGCCCTCAGCCTATAGCGAGCAGATGGCACGCAACATGTAACATATCGCGCCGACTGCCTTGTGGCAATGACGCACAGATGCGCGTAGGCACAAGTGTGCATCGGCACAAGTTCAATTCCACAAACACCGTCCTTGTCCAAAGCACAGTGGGGGGGATTATGAAAACGACTTAATCGGGGTACATTATATTGCGCTTGATTTTGGCAGCGTGCCCGGAGACGATGGCCGCTGCCAAGATTCGCAATAGCAATAGCAAGCCTTGGCCGCGGTTAGCTTGATCTGCGGCGTCAGGCCGCGCCGCCGCTAACGAAGCCCTAGCGCCGACCTGCCGTAAACGGAACAGTAATCGGCTCTTCAAGGTTACAGACGGCAAACGAGGCGAGACTGCCCGCGCCGGCGTCGTGTCTGTCAGCTCGAGTTCATATACAGAAAGGGGTTGGGGGGGGGAATCCGCAGCGCTATTTGACGCGGCCGCTAAATATAGCCGGCGACAGATGCAGCACGATGGGGCACTGCCCGGGCTGACTGAGTGAGGCTCTGCAGGCTAAGCTCAGCATGCAGACGTGACTTCTTCCGCTCATAGTCCAAAGGCCACGTATACCCTCATGCTTGTGTAACTGTTGCACTTAGATGTTCCAGATAGCTTGATTGTCCACATGCACGTTCAAAGAAATGAGAGTTTGAAAGGGGCAAAACCTATCATCTATAATCTTTTTGATATCTAAATTATTTTGCATGTACTTTTTTTGAAAATTGAGTGTGCGCAAGGCTCAGGTAACGACCAATCACAGCTCAGATTTCAAAAACAAAACCAGAAAGCGGGTAAGCTGTGATTGGTCTTGAGAAAGTGATGTCATTTTCAGTCGACGGAAAGCGGGTAAAAACATTTTGATTGTACATTAAAAAAAAGACAATAAATAACTCAAATTAACCACAGACAAAATGTTAAATTGCTCTAGAAAATGTCCAAATAAAATGACCATTCTTTTAAAATAGAAGATTAAATAGGCTTGGTATATGTGAAGTAGAATAATCTATTTCAGAATGTTGGCCAATTTTTTTTTTTAATTTCTAAAGACATTCAATTTCCCATGGGATGTGCAGTGATCAATTTTGTGTTTTATCAAACAACAAGCTCCTTCACTCATTCACTTCCATTCACTGGGATGGCACAAATTCACAAAACCGAAAACCGATATCTGCTTTAACATAAATCAACCATTCATAACTTAACTTGCTCCCCAATGAAGTAGTAACTACACGTCCTGTGAACTCCCTATCCAGCATTCCGCCACCTGGGCACAAACTTGATTTTATGATTAAGCTACTTTTTGTCCATTTTTAAAATGACAATATTGCAAAGTGTTCTTCCTATACGCTCCCACTCCCTTGTTTGCATCCCACACAAGTGCGTGTTAAAAGTCTTTGTGTACATGTGACTGTACGCAGCGTGTGAGAGATGAGAAGCAGCTGCCAAGGCCGGGCCGGCTGAGTGGTCCGGGCAACCCCCACCGTGTGCCCTGTCATTACAATCATCTGTCTCGTTTTTCATCTTTTTTTTTTTTTTTTTTTCTTGAAGCTCCGAAGAAGTGGCCGTGGGGCCGCAGTGGGACTAGCTAGCTCGCTCTAATCCAGCCCACTTCACCTGGCATGTTTACGGCCCCGCCGGTTGGGAGGGTAGGCTGCTGGGGGGGGGGGGGGGGGCCCTTCGTCTCACTGTTTGACGCGCTCGCACGTGCGTGCATGTATGCACACGAGAATAATTAGGATTTTTCTCGCACATTTGTTTCAAGCCGCACCATGTCTTCCCTCGTGCGTAGGTGACTGAGAGGTCAACCTGTCTGACTTTGCGCGCATACCCAACCCCCCCCCCGACACATGTAACAGGACCTGTCCATGTTGCTTCCTCCTTTTTCGCTCCTGTACCCCTCGCCAGCGCCCCCGTTCCCCCTCTCGGCCTGGTATAAATAGTCATGTCTCCTGTGCTACTCTAGGACGCCTGTGGAGCAGCTATGCTTTCGAAACGTTCCATATTGTCGCTCTGGATTCCTTCTGTCTGCACTGTCACACGACTAACATGCGCTGTAAAAATATATAGATAGGGTCGTTACACAATCAATAGATTTAGCCTCGAGGCGGCTTATATAGACACAATCAATAGATTTAGCCTCGAGGCGGCTTATATAGGTATATTTTAAACTTCTTCAGTGGTATATATGCATATGAATAACATTTAGCACATTAACACCATTTCCAACTAGGAAATGAAGCGTCTCGTTTACTGAAGCAGCACCTCTCACCATGTGGCTGCCTTGTCCCTTACATGACGTCATTGAATGCTGGTCGGCCACGAAATATAACAACCATCTTGACCGCTTATCCGCACGAGGGTCGCTGAGCACTGGAGACTACCCTAGCTGAGTGAATGAATGAGACAAAACGTGTTTTACTGACAATAAATTGCGAAAGTGTTGGAGACTGCCCCTCACAATGAACTGTTCAATGTGGGAAAGCAGCATTCAGAAGAATATCTCTGCTCGCTGGAGAATTTACTACTGATGTCTTTCCGGATGTGTGCGCCCAAACACATATTTTTGCCACGTTTGCATTTTCTACCGTAAAACGTAACTAATAAATGACATTTTTCATGCTATTTTCGAGGGAAATAGTGAAATAGAGTAAAACTGAATATCATACGTTTTTCTCAAAATGGAGGTTCCCGGAGCCATGCAGTTGGGAAAAAAAAATAAACAAAAAAGGGAACATTTCACCAAGTAGCCCGGACCATATCTTAAAACAAGCCCCCAAAGCCGACAAAGAACCGTACCTATTTAAATGTTGGCAAAATAGAACGTTGTTGAGCTATTCAGTCCAAACATCCAGATGCTAAGCTAGCCACCGCACTGACCAAAGAAGCCCATAGATCACATTACAAGGTTAGAGCACTTCACTTAGTCCTATGGCTGCACCGAGACCCAATATTGATCGATAGCACTTAGACTTAAGTGTGATTGAATTAAAGTGGCTTTTCAAAGCGTGCCAGTCTTGCGCGCCGATGCCGCTTCTTGAACCGTCGCCGCGCTTCAGCGTCGTGCGCGGCGCGTCGGCTCGTCGCTCCCGCCGCGCGTTTGTGTGACACGATGAGACGCGGAGGTGCCGAAAGAAAAGTAGGCCGTCAGCTGCTCGCCGAGGTGCCCGGCCAAAGCGGCTATCCGTTACAAGCTCTCCGCTTTCGCGCGTCTGAGCCGCCTTGCTGACTTTGCGCACTTCTAAGAAACCCCTCATAGCAGAGGGGTGTTTTTAGCGCCGGGGGCCACTCATGCATACTTGCGTGCAACATTTTCCTGTCACTGGATGACAGCTACTGGCTTCACTTGAAAGCAGCAGACGCTCAATCGGACTGGACTGGGAGCCAACTACTAGATTAGAATGAGCCGTGTCCAGTCAGCGGCCCGACAGGGCCGCGTGCCTCCAACTTCGCTGATGGACGATCCGGGAATGAAATGCGAGGTGTCTGATTTAAAATATCTTCTGTATGATCAACAGTCGGAACAGCGAAGGTTTATTTGGCCGTTACAGTAAACCTTGGGATCGGAGCGTACGCAAGTGAGAATGAGGAATACTTTTACCACTTACCTACGCAAACACGCATGATAATTCTTGCAGTGCCATGGATGAGAATCCTTGTGTTTTTAAAATAGTAATAACAATGATAAATAATAAAATTCTCATCAAATACATTTTTTTATGGAGGGTAGCTCACACCCTTGACTAATGCTTTCCTAATATTAGCCAATTGAGCACTGTAGTGACCACTGGATGGCAGTGTTTCCACATGTACAACACAGATATTACCTACATGCAGTTCAAAGTATGGAATGGAAATCAATCTTGCATATACCACCCATATTTACATAGACATAGTACACAGTACTCAGTCGCCCTTGAAAAATGAGTGAATATGCTAAATGCACTAGCCCTCTCGAGGTTACCTTTTCCGATAACGCTTGGCAACAATAACAACGTTATGTAACAACAATGATAAATAATAAAATTTTCATCAAATATGTTTTTTTACGGTGGATAGCTCACACCCTTGACTAATGCTTACCTAATATAAGATGATCACTGATGATCACAAAATGATCACTGTAGTGACAACTGTGACCACTGGATGGCAGTGTTTCCACATGTACAACACAGAAATTACCTACATGCAATTCAAAGTATGGAATGGAAGTCAATCTTGCATATACCACCCATATTTAGATAGACATAGTACACAATATTCTGTCGGCCTTGAGTGAAATTTCATATTTTGTGTATATACTGTATGCCAAAAGACTGTTTCGTGTTCTCTTACCAGTGTAATCTTCGTGTAATCAGATAGAAACATCATAACTTTTAAATGATCCTCTCCATTTTAGTAATATTTCTGTGTGTACAAGGATTGATTCGGACCTTGGTTCAGTTTGTTCGCTTCTTTTATTGATTATTGATTGTGTGTATACACTGTATCCCAAAAGACCTTTTCGTGTTATCTTACCAGTGTCCTCTTAATTGAATCACATAGAAACATAACTTTTACATGGTCCTTCTCCATTTTAGTAATATTCCTGTGTGTGTACAAGGATGGACTCGGACCTTGGTTCAGTTAGCTCGTTTCTTTTATTGAAACTAAAATTATCGTTTTACTTGTATGATATTTAACAATGTTTATAATGTTGTATGAGCACTATTAGTCCCTGGAACAAATTATTTCTCCTATTTCTGACAAGAGAAAAAAAAGTTTTGAAATTGGAACAACTTGAAAGTCAATCAGCGCCACAGAACCAAACGCGGCGCCAATTTTCCGACGCCCCGTCGCCAGCACAACCGACTTTTAGGTCGGCATCCATTTTGCTCCTTCATAGACATCATATTACTTGTCACGTCAGCATGAGAAAATCCAGATGATGTCTTCTGGGATACATTGTGGTCATCCACATTCATTTTTCTTCTGCTTTGTGTCAACTCTACCATGCAATGAACTAACTGTAAGTTCACGTTTGAAAAAATGCCATATGCCAACCAGCTCCATCCACTCAGGTCATACTTCATCATTCAACTCATCCACAGGTGCACAATCCGTGTTGCACCAAGTTTTATGATAGTGTGTATATCCGTTTAAACATTATTTCTGGCTCCTTTGCAGAAAAAATGCGGAAGAAATGACAGCGTGCATCAAATAAAGGCATGCGGCTAACCCTGTAACAGCATTTTGGAATAAGTTGTTCCATGTTCCAGTTAATTTGCTCTTAATTTGAAAAGATACGTGGACTCTTTTAAAACGTGAACCCTTTTTATCTTGACATGATAAGAGGCCTTCAGAGCAGTTAGACATACATTTTATGCTTATCATTTTCTGACATTTTAGAGTTATAGTCTCATGAGCGATGTCTTCAGCTGTCAATTTAATAGGTTTACCTGCTTAGTTATTTACATTTTCTTTTTTTTCCGACATAAACGATGGTCATCTTCTCTGATTCTTTCAGGCGGAGCTGTTGCTGCGCTGGTCCGCCGTTCTTCGCATGTTCCACCTCCTTGATGGTGCAGAGGAGGTGAGAAACATGTTGCAAAACACAGCCAGTGAGAAGTCACACAACTGCGATTGCAGCACAGGCTCGTTTTAAGCCTTGCCACGGACGGTTGGGATATCATGTGCGTTCTCTCGTTCTGTTTGTGGTTACTGGTCACTTTGATGAATATTCAATAGAAGTATGGGTACTCAACTCAATTAAGCGGTCTGCGACAAATACTGTGAATGACATTTACTACTAATCCTTTTTTTTTTTTTAATGCAAGGCTTCTGTAAACAAAGATGCAAATTGACTATTTACAGCTAAACTAGAAACATTCCTCTTTATACACCAGTGAAAGAAGATCCTGATTGGTTTATTTTATTTTATATTTTCGTGGGTTAACCACAAAATCTGTCAAATTTTAAAGGTATTTTGCACTTTAAAATTTTGCTCAGGCAGAAGTAAACACTAAACACAAAAAAAACAACAAAAATATACAAACAATATTCAATTGCTTGATTGATTTGGGTGTGCTGAGACCTTAAAATAAGGCCTGGTATCGGCCCAATACCGTTGCTTGGTATCAGTCCTTGCCCATGCCTTAGACCACAGGTGTCAAACTCAAGGCCCGGGGGCCAAATCCGGCCCGCCACGTCATTTTATGTGGCCCGCGAAAGCAAACCATGTCATTTTCCATGACCCTTGCTAAACTCTGTTCCAAAACTTTGGCTTGTCATGTATAATGAAAAATAAAGTTGACATTTTTTGGTTTGTTCTGTTACAGTAAAGTAAACAATAAATGAACAAACTAGACTGCTTTACTTCTAGTTTCAAAACAACTGAGCCATCAATTTGCTGTTTACAGTAATAATAATATGAGACAATTTAAAATCGACTTGGTTTCGTCAACATATCGGCCCAATGAAGGAAGTTCTTGCTACAAAATGGCCCGCGACAAAAATGAGTTTGACACTTCTGCCTTAGACAGTTCAATTAAAGCCCTAAAAAAATTCTTACGCAAGATGTACAGTCAAACATTTAAACGTGTGCATTTTGGAAAGCAAGTTTGCATTGTATGGGTTTTTTTTTTTTTTTTTTTTTAATATATAGCGGAATTGTAAAGTCTGGAATGTATAATGTATGATAATCCCAAGGTCATATTTCTGATCACGTTTTGCCAAGAAGTGTCCACCATTTCATTCGGACACACGTATAGAGTGACAATGTTTTTGTGTGTCCAAGCGGATGAGCAGCGTGGACCAATGGATGCAGCGAATATTCCCAGACTGTCCTTTGGGGTGAGGTAGTAGGTTGTATAGTTTTAGGGTCACACCCTTCCTGTTAGATAACTATACAACTTACTGTCTTTCCTGAAGTGACTGTAATGTCGTCTGACGATTGGACTCCCGGACCTCAGATGATGTTCTCTATGCGGCAGTGCCACCCAATGGCGGGTCATTGTAACTGCACGTTTAACGTTTTTTTGTTTTTGTTTTTTTTTTCTTGTCGTTGCCCAGGATGTTTTGATCACTCTTTAGTTTGTCGCTTGTGTGTGCTTACGTGATGTTCCTGATGTTCGTACGGGGTGAGGTAGTAGGTTGTGTGGTTTCAGGGTAGTGATGTTGCCCAATCGGAAGATAACTATACAACCTACTGCCTTCCCCGAAGGGCAGCGATACGTCACCGGGCCAACCCCCACCCCTCCTTAAGCCGCAACTCGTCATGGCCAACAGCAGGTAAACGTCACTTAACAAAGAGGTATGTAAAGGTTTTATTTTGAAATATTTTTAATAAAAGACAAGAAAAAATCCAGTGTGTGTGGCTTGTTTATTTCCTGCCAGTTTTGATCCTTCTTTGAAGACTAGCACTTGGTGTTTACTTTTCAAAATAAAAGAAAAACAATTGGAACATGAAGCAACTCAGTTTTGTGTAATTGGGTCATGCTTTTATGATTTTGGTCAGGTTTTACAAATGCGCAGTATAGATTTTCCAAATTAGATACAGCTAGCAATAGCGCTCAATAGAGAAGTTGCATAAATGTTTTGTTTTTACCCTAATCCAAAATGCGTTGTACTGGTTAAGGGGATACAGACCAAAAACAGGAACGGATGGGTACATAAAAAAATGTGAATATTAGCAATGACTATAATAAAAACCCCAGAAGGCAAATTAGTTGTCAACACTAACTCTTAAGCACTTACAAAAAAAAATCATTTACATTTGATTTTCTCCCATTGCAGCCATCAATTGGATATAAAAAAAAGTCTGCACACCCCTTTTTTAAAATGCTAGTGAAAAAAAAATAACAGAATGAACGCTGAAAAGCATCCGTCGGTGGATGTCATTAACTAACCATCGAATTGGGGCTGATTGGAAGCAATAAAAAAAGGAAACACAACTAATTCAAAAGCCGTCATTCATTCCTTCAAGCCTCCGAACTCACTTGCCGATCAATGAGTTATTGATCACACGGAGGATTTAATTGAAGCCACTTTCATTAAGGGAAAAGTGCATCAAAAATGTTCATAGAAATACATTTTTAAAAAATTGGATTACTGTAATTTGGAGACCCTAATTTATGTGCACTGAGCGTACTGCATGGCAAGCAGTACTGCAATATAGAGCGCCATCTAGTGTCTACCAATCCCTCCACCGCTAAAATGTAAATTGGTACATTTGCAGTATGTACCATTAGATTATTTATGCTGTTAAATATAAACAGTATTTTTTCCGTAGGTCTATTTCCGAGAACTACATACTTATTTATGCTGTTAAATATATACAGTATTTTTTTCATACGTCTATTTCCGAGAACTACAAACTTGAAAAACAATTATGAATGACGATTATAAAGTTTGGGGTCTTTTCTAACATTTTTTTTCCCCTTCATGTTCTGTATAAACCATTGTGATACCTTACTCCAAAAACAATATTAGTAAATATAATTCGTGGTTGTATAAATGTATCTAAAAAAGCTATTTCTGATTTTTTTTTCTAATATGTTAGTGACTATAATGGGACTTTCAATACATCTTAATGTCGTTGGACCCATAAATTAAGTTTGGTAGTTTTCATTAATCTGCGTGCTATACAATACTTTAATGTACCCTCAAATGGTCATTTGTTATTTCAGTACAACGTTCTTATCAGTACGATTTTGCATCTCCATGTATTTACCACTAGGTGGCAGCAGAGATCTTGTTTCTATCGAGTTCCACGTCTTTAATTGTCACCCACTTAACGAGAACTTCCAATTAGGTCACATAGCATACTTAATTATCACGTACCGATGTCATTCAAAGAGTATGAGAAATATGCAAGCAATAAACATTTCTATTGTTTTGTAAAATGCCTAATCTTTCAAGTCATTTTACTTTTAGTTCTTCCACATTGTGACCGTGTTTAAAAAAAAGGCATTCATCAAAATTTTAGAATTTAAAAGTCAAAAAAGTCTTCCTTCACTTATTTAAAACTGTTAGCATGTTTGCTAAAAAGTCATTAAAAAAGGCATTCATCAAAATTTTAGAATTTGAAAGCCAAAAAAGCCTTCCTTCACTTATTTAAAACAACTGTTAACATGTTTGCTAAAAAGTCATTATGTACCTCCAGCAGTTTCTGTACACACCTTGCTGTTAGCATCCGAAATGTTAGCATGTTTAGATTCCATCATTTATTTAATTCATTTATTGCTTGTTTAAATTTTGACAGTCTGGAAAACCATGTGTCATACGTTTTGCAAGCGTATTTTATGCACAGTTTTGTTTCTTGATTTATGTTAGCATCCCAAACGTTAGCTTAACTTATGTGTCAAAAGTCCCATGGGTCAAATCCGGCCCACCGCATCATTTTGCTAATGCTAATTATGACTTCCAAGTTTACCAAATTTTCAAATTGTCTTCAACTTTTTCTTATCAATCCCCCTTTCGAACAGTTTTTAGTGGCGGCTGGTTTTCAAAACGTGTAAATGTTAAGACGATCATTTTCCAAACCTCCGAAAGAAACGTCACTGCAATGTGGCCCATGATAAAAACGTGTTTGACACCCCTGATTTATAGCATTAGCCGCAACAGCTTTCCAAATCATAACATCCATATGGGTTGTTAGCTTGCTAACTGTTAGCATGATTATACATTTCTGACACCCCTGATTTATAGCATTAGCCGCAACAGCTTTCCAAATCATAACATCCATATGGGTTGTTAGCTTGCTAACTGTTAGCATGATTATAAATTTCTGACACCCCTGATTTATAGCATTAGCCGCAACAGCTTTCCAAATCATAACATCCATATGGGTTTTTAGCTTGCTAACTGTTAGCATGATTATAAATTTCTGACACCCCTGATTTATAGCATTAGCCGCAACAGCTTTCCAAATCATAACATCCATATGGGTTTTTAGCTTGCTAACTGTTAGCATGATTATAAACTTCGTTTTTGTGAGCCAAAGTTTAAAACAGTCGTACTTATCACTCCCAAATATCATGTTACAGATAAGCAACAAATTCCATTTTAAATTTCAGACGATTTTTCTATTTTTAGTATATCTAATCGACGTTTCACTTTTGTCTTGATTTTTCTTTTCCCTTGATAACGCACGCCGAAATAGCTCAAAATGGAAGTGTTGCGCAAAGGTTTGCTTCATCTAAATTAAAAGTGTTATCAGGTGGCGTGACAGTGGTCCCACGGCTCGCACCGAGGGGGATCCGAGGGGCCGTCAGCCAGGAGCTGCCACCAGGAGCCAAACCAGGCGCCATTCAGGAGCCAAAGACGTGTCCACGATTTGATGAAGGGCTGAAAGGAGGAGTAGGATGGGGAAACCAGCGCAGAGGGATCCTCACAAGGTCATTCAGTTTTTCCTAAAACGAACACGCTAGAAAAACTGTCATTTCTATTTTCTATATCCATAACGATTGATCATTTATTGGTAAACGCATGTAAAATGTTTCCGTCCGACTCGAGGCGGCCATTTTGCCACTTGACGGCGATTGAAAATGACATCGGCTCGGCTCAGTAAGAAGCGAATCAAAGCTCAGTTTGCAAATGTCAACATGAGTAAAATTGACCCGTGTGGCATTTTGTGACAAATTATGGAAATTGCTTTTATTTCTTTTTATGATATCCTAAAAGAATCGATGGGGTAAAAAAAACTTGGGAGCTGAAATTTCCAGCAGATGAATAAAACGTAAAATTTCGAAACTAACATTGCTATGTGATTGCAGGTGGACATGCAAGATTTTTTGTACAAAAATATTCATTGGACCATCTAAAACCATTAAAATTACAATTTTTTAGATGCATTTAATAGGATTTATGACATTGATTTTCCTGAGATTTTTGCTACATTCCGTTGAGCGCCGGTCAATATATGCCAGCAAACAGACTACAAAGACCTTACCATTCTTCATTTTTTTTTTTTTTTGTGGGTGTTTACAAATTGAACCTACATATGTATGGATAAAATTGATGCCACTGAACAATTTGAGTTGTTGAAGGAAAAAATATTCATAAATAACTTTAATTATAGTGCCTTCAAAAGCATTTACAAAATTAGGGGGAAAATGCAATATGTAGTTTTACAAAAACAAAAACAAGACCCCCCTGTGTTACAAAAAAAACATCATCCAAAAGAACGTGGCCGATCATCTTTCTATTTAACTCATTCAAACTTATATGTTGTCTGAAGAGTGATTCTCAAATCTTTTTTTTATCAATGATATGTGACCCGTACATAATTTCACCGAAAAAAGCTTCATGTTCTAATTCATTTGCTTTTAATTTGAAAAGAAAAAAACCTACCTTTCACTGGCACGGCATTAAAATGCATTCAATGTGCTTGTCCTTGCAGAAATACATTTAAAATACCACCTTGACATACCCCAGAAGGTGCTAGCACCCCCGTTTGACCAGATCTTTTTTTTAGTCTTGATTTACTAAAAAAAAAAAAAAAGTCATTGATGCCTTTGGTTGATGATAGTCATTTATTTTTCTTTGTCTCTTACAAAATCCTCAGGATTTATTTTTTCCTCGGAGTACTAACAAATACCAGGAATCGATGCGCATTCAATTTTATTTCCTGCATTTTATTTACTCGACAGAAATACTGAGGGTCATGTGAGGACATCCCAGCTTTTGGGACTATGTGAGTGGGCGTCTCAAACCCACCCCTCCCCTTCCCTTTAATATTTTTTAAAGGGGCCGCTCCTTTTTCAATGGTAACTTCCCATTGGCTGAAAGTGTAGGTGTGTCGGTTTCAGAGGCGGAAACAGGGCGGGCCTTCGCGAGGCCCCTTTGCAGTCGTCACCTCCGGCGGGCGTGAGCAATCAGCGGACGTCCCTCGCTTTTGCACGGACGTACTGGTTCGCTTTTTGACAGCAGGCGGGCGGGCGGCCGGGCGAGCGCTGCAGGGGCAAACAAAACAAGGACGTGGCCGGCCTCTGCCGCTTCGCTCCCCGCTTCTCGTCCACACACACCCGGGCGACATGCTGGTTCCGGTTCGAGCTTCCTCTTTTAAGGTAAGACGACGTGTTTGTTTTTTGGGGGGGTGTTTTTTGAAGCGCGCACCCCGGGAATGTTGTTTTGTTTTGGAGGCGATGTTGGCAGTATGCATATTGGCGGTGCTTGTGACAGCTTCCTTGTCTGCAGGCACACTTATCCGATATCAGTTTTATTATTTTTGTTGTTACTGCACGCCTGCGCAGATCGAGTGCAGGCTGCTGTTAAGTGATGTAAGGCAGCCAGTGCATCAACACAATGGCTGCGCCTGCTCGTGCAAAGCCATTATTACACTACACTAACTGTGCACAGCAAGGGTCTGTTCGGAAATGCATATCAACCAACAAAACCGATAGAACCTACCGCAAACTGTTGCTTACTAATATCTCTAAACTGATTAACCAAATTCTCCAAATCGCCTAGCAAAAAAAAATCAAAACCACACACTCAGTACACACTTTAGTATGATAGATGTTATTTGGGCAAAATATAGTAAATATAATGTTCTAATGCAATTGTTTTTACACCAAGTGCGATTTTAGTTCGTCAAGTACCACCGCGACAACATTTAAAAGAAATAACATTGTAGGCTTATGACTTGGAATGTTCGATACCAATTTTGTTAGACCGATACCAGTGCGAGAACTCCACTTTTAAGTAGTCACTGATATGATACAGAGGACCTTTAAGTACCTTCGAACGTGTTAGCCGTGATTGGTCGAAAACAAAAGCAAAATGGCCGCCCCCTGAGATGGATAAAAACAGGTGGATTTTGCTGCTTAATTCATATTCCACAATGCGATATTATTGTTGTGTTGGAGGGAGTATAGAAAATAATAATACCGTCAAAACAATGTTCGGTTTAACTTCCCCTTTAAGAAGATTTTGTTTTTAGACAGTAACAAATGTCATTTGTTTGCTTCCTTTTTGATATAGTGTTGAAAATTGGATGACTTTGTTTTGCACCACTGATGCACTAGATTTATGGCGTTGAGTTTATCATCTGATTTCTAATCTATACCATGCTAGCTGTCAATTGAGACCCATTTTGAAAAATTGGCAAAAAATAAAACACAATAAATAAATTCGGTTTGAAATTACCGAAAATGACATTTTGACTGCTAATTGATTAAATTGACTTAAGAGTAAACAATATGCTTGGATCCAAGTAGGCTTAGGCCTCATTTTTTTCATTGGTTTGCACTCAGCAAGTTAATTATTGACTTTAATTTATTATTATTTGGAAGTATCAAAGCCTTGTTTATATCCTGCTTGTTTTTAAAAAAAAGGCAACAAATAAACATGTTTGATCAAACATGATGAATAATTTCAATATTGACCAAAATAATCATGATTATTAATTCGGCCATAATTGTGCAGCCCTCCAATCAATTGGCGTGATTTTGGATCCGGAGTCGTACCAACAGATATCGAAATCAAGTGATTAGGGCGCGAAAATTTTTGATCGGTAAATTTCGAAACCTTTTCCCATTGTAATACAAGCATTGGCATTTAAATAATGAAAAAAATGATATAAGTGAAGAACAAGATTCGTCGATTGTCTTTTATTGTTGGAAAAACAACATATTTGTACAAGAATTAAAAAAAAATAATAAAATCTACTTCCTTTGTGGGATCCCATGCAATTCGTCGCAAGTAGGAACTTGAGACGTATAATTGGCATGTGCCCTAAAAGAGAACATTTACATAGTTGGACGCTTAAAAAAAAAAAAGAACAAAATGAGAGGCAGGATTTTTGTCCTCTTATGTAGAGAAACTGGACATTCAGGTTCTCACTCCCTGACGGAAGAGTTTCAGATGTTTAAGATTGAGGTGGCTGAAGAGGCCTTTTGTTAGCGACGACATTATAGTTCCACATGCTTGCAACTTTCCGCTGCCACTGCTGAAAGATTTTTTTCACGGGGATGGATCATTGTATTCAAGTGGGGGCCGGCTTTGTTTTTTTTATTAGCAAATAGTTTTAGGTGTGTTTGCTGAAAGGGACTTTTAGGCTACAGAGTGACATAATTGCAGTTTTTTAGCACATATATAGAAAAAATATAAACGGGGGGGTAAACACATGGAATTTGTTTTTTTTTTATTATTTTTTGGGATCATGCATTTTGTGAGACGCAAAAGGTAAACACAGACCGCATAATCCATAAATGCGAGCGTGACGTTATATAATTGGTGACGCATCTTTAAATTTATTACGGCGAAAGCATAGACGATTAAATTAGGTCTTAATTCTGAGTCTAAAATGGCAAACGAGGTGAAGTTTTACAGTAGTTCCCGGTCTTACCACTTTTAATCATATTTGGGAAGATTTTTACTCCGTTTCGGTTTCGTTGCAACTGACTTAAGCTGACTTTTGGCTATTATAGGCTAATGCTACAATGTTAGCGGCTAGCTGGCTACCAGATGCTTATTTGTGTCGAGTAGGCCCTGATGCTAACCTAATGCAGTGCTTCCCAAATAGTGGGGCGCGGATTTGTTTTTGTCATGTGAAGTGCGATTGCAATAAAACAATAAAATAAGAATTTTCATCTTTTGTTTTTGTTTCAGGCACTTTGATGCACTTGGTTATTAATATTTTTTTCAGTTTTAGACTAAGCTGTAACCCATATAAACGCTGTTAGAAATGACAGTTGTTGAAAGTTATTTTTTTCTGCTGTTGATGTTAAAAAGGTTGCAGGTTTAGGTATATTTTTTATAGATAATCTTATTTATTTTCAGCGTGTTGAGTCGGGGGGGTGTGAGAAGTTTTCTCTTTTCTGGGGGGGTTTGACAAAATATAATTGAGAAGCACTGACATAAAGCGAAAAAAAAATTCGTTAGCTTGCTAGGATTCAGTCGGTATTCGACAACATTTTGTGGACGTTTTTTTTTTTTTTTAAAGTTTTTTAGTCTTTGAAGTCTTTTTTTCAATAGCATTAACATTCATATGACTAAATACATAAATCCATACTTGCCCTTGGGTGTGATCGGGCGCGTGAATGGTTGTTTGTGTGCCCCGCAATTGGCTGGCAACCAGTTTAGGGTGTCCCCCTCCTACTGTCCATAGTCAGCTGGGATAGGCACCAGCGGGCCCGTGACCCTGGTGAGGATAAGCGTCTCTAGAAAATGGATATGCTAGTTGCTAGCTAGCTGCCAGTTATTTGTCCGTTTTAAACAAAAACCAAAGCGTGCCTGTCTATACAGTAATTGTCCAAAACAAAAACATAAATGGCTATTCTTCGAGTGTCCACTAAGCTCCGGTTAAGCCCGCCCTGGCACGCGTTACATCTAGACAACATGCTATGCACTCTTCTGGGCACGCCTGTTCTTTGTTGTGCAACTTGTGACCTCTATCAACAAGCTTTTGACCTTCAGGCAGCCCCCTCTGAGCCATTCTTACACATAAAGTCCTTGCGGGACGGGGAATAGGATTGAGGCCCTCCAGCCAGACTTACTGTAAGCAGCTCTTGAGATTGTCTGCGCTAATGAACGCCCAAGGGTCACTGGATGCTCAACGTGAATTAGTTCCTGGTTAAGGGGATATCTCTCTCCAAATGATCTGAAGAGTCGGAACTCTCGGTTCCATTTCCCGCATTACTGGTGGACGCTAGCTCAACGCATAGCGGAAATATACTAGCAAACATCTAAAAAAAAAGTTTCTTTCATCAATAATTTAGCTAATTGAATAATAACAATCAAAACTGTAAGTTCTATTGTGGGAGAAAGTTGTTGGCTTGATTAAGAATTACGTTTGTGGGAAACGGTAGCAACGACAAGTGACAAAATGGCTGCCCACTGAGAAGTATAATACCACAATGCTATATTAGCCCTCCTGATATGTTTGCAAAAATGTCCTTGGGTCACTTTGGCCCAGACTTATTTTTTCACCCACATTTTTCCAAAATGTGTATAATCTAGATCAAATATGTTATATTTACCAATGATTTATGTTTATTCATGAGGAACAGCAAAAAGGTCTCCGGGTCTCTTTGACCCAGACTCATTTATTCACCCAAATCTGTCCAAAATATGTCAAATCCAGATCAAATATGTTATATTTACCAATGATTTATGTTTATTCATGAGGAACAGCAAAAAGGTCTCTGGGTCACTTTGACCCAGACTCATTTATTCATCCAAATCTGTCCAAAATATGTCAAATCCAGATTAAATATGTTATATTTACCAATGATTTATGTTTATTCATGAGGAACAGCAAAAAGGTCTCCGGGTCACTTTGACCCAGACTCATTTATTCACCCAAATCTGTCCAAAATATGTCAAATCCAGATCAAATATGTTATATTTACCAATGATTTATGTTTATTCATGAGGAACAGCAAATAGGTCTCCGGGTCATTTTGACCCAGACTCATTTATTCATCCAAATCTGTCCAAAATATGTCAAATCCAGATCAAATATGTTATATTTACCAATGATTTATGTTTATTCATGAGGAACAGCAAAAAGGTCTCCGGGTCATTTTGACCCCGACTCATTTATTCACCCAAATCTGTCCAAAATATGTCAAATCCAGATCAAATATTTTACTTCAACCAGTGATTTATGTTCATGTTTCAGGAACAGCAGTTACTTCTCTGGGTCAATTTGACCCGGAGGTGTGAACATTTATCGAAGTGTCAAACACTCTTTGTTCATTGATTGGAAATGCTTTCACAAAGTAACAAAGGCAATTTATTTGTTTCTAGCATTCTGGTTAAGTTTGTATAGTTATGTGTAATTATCCATAAGTTTCAGAATTATTTTTCATGCGTAATCCTGCTGACAAATCTCCCAGAAACAGCAATACGATTATTGAGTCGTTTTGACCCAGGATTTGCTTATTTATGTCTAAAAAAGTGCAGTAATATAAAAGCTTTTACAGCATTCTAACAAAAATGGATTGAATGGATATTTTGACGTCAATATCTGTCATTGGTAGTGATTGAGTAGTCGACGGATAAGGGGCTTCTTCTGTATCCATCTGGGCTTTGCTTGTTTTGTTCCATTAGCGTGGTATTTCCATCTTCAATGCACATTGATTGGTCTCATTAGCTTGAGCGTAAGGTTAAAAGAGGGCAAATATTGCCGGTAGACGAGAGTTGCTATTTGGGCCTGTTTACAACATAACAAAACAAAGCAAGATATCAGCTGCTGCAGCTTCTCTGTGGTTTGGTTTATGATGTGATCATGTGTCTCATAATGGCATCAAAGCATCGCACAATGGAAGACGCGCTGCTTTGCGCGCTTCCTGGCCACCTTTCAAAGGGAACATTTGCTCCCTTAGTACCAATGACAAAAATTGCTGTCGTCACGTCGCGAGCGCCAAAGCAAAATTATTATTTTTAGGTCACGAGATTCTGGATTAAGTCAAAAATTGTTTACTGTGTGGCACGAAACATTTTGAGTATGTTTGCGACGAGTCCTCGGGTAATTCGAGTACCTCGCTTGAAAAAGAAAACGCTCGAGGCATTTTTTTTTTCGACCTCGGGGACCTGTTTATTTAGCGTACGCTTCCAGGAAAAAGTCAAGCTAACTGCTGTCGCAAGCCTTCCTAAAAGTAAGCGAAAACTTCAAAATAAATCTTACCCTCTCAAATGGAGATCTATGCCTTGGTAGACTTTTATTTTGAAATATCTTCAGGTAGCATGTCGCAGCGTAACGACTCACTTTTATCCTTAACATCAAAACGTCCTGAAATAAACTTTGATTGCTAATTATGTAACTAAAGATGCTTAGAAAAGAATGACCCTTGCGTTGCGTTTAATGGTATTTATGGCTAACAATTAGCAGTTTGAATGTTAGTGGCTAATAGCGCTAGCAGCATTAATTGACTTCAGATGTTGTGAAACGAGTTCCTGAGTAACTTTCCTCAAAAACCATATGGACATCAATGTCACGGTTTACTTTTATTTTGAAGTAGATACCGGCAGCATGTCATGGCGTAAAGGTTGACTTGACTCATCACTGACATAAAAAAAAAACACTTTGTTGTCCTGGAATTAAATTCCATGGCTAATTATGATAATTATGGACGCTTAAAAACAGGCTTCATTACTTTGACATAGTATAATACAGCACCTGTTGCCAGCAAGTAACAGCGGCTACAACGTTAGCGACTAGCGCCACAAAAGTGCGAGCAGTGTTAGCAAATAGCTGCATTCAACTTTTTAACAAACTAGGCTTTCTCAAATTTCCTGCAGAGCTGTCAAATATCACTACAGTGGACCCCCGTGTTACAGTGTCCCTGGCTTACGTTTTTTTTCATGTTGCGATGTGGAATGCTACGTTTTTATGGCCCCATCTCTATGGCATTTTTCCTGCAACAACAATTACAGAATTCAAACTTGGCGGTCAGTGTGCATACGTCACTACATACATAACTAAGATGCTGCTCTGCTATTGGTCAGCGTCACAACGTCCCTAAGATGCTGGTCTGCTATTGGTCGGCGTCACAGTGTCACTAAGATGCCAATATATGCTAAAGACTTGATCTCGCACTAGTCCTGACGATAACATATTTATTGTGCATTTTTGTGCATCATCCAAACTTTAGTTGGTTAGGTATGGATCCCAAGATTGTTCGTGATGTTAAAGGTAGACGTAAGAAGATGATCAGTATGGAAAATAAGATGGAGATGATCAAGAACGCGCGCACATTGTCATTATGGGATTATGGCCGTAACTAGCTCAAGTCACTCCAAAGTGACCTTCTATTTTTTATTTATGATGTTATTTCATTATATACATGTATATTATTTACAAGTTGTACTATTTTGTTACCATTTTTTATATGTGGATAAAATTTTGATGTTTTTTACCTGGGGTTTTTTGCACACATTAGCTAATTACACACTAGCTAACACATATATGGCCAGTTAATCGATTTTTAGTAAGATATCGGAACAGCAAAGTATTCAACGGAGCGACTGGGCACTCCAGTGTCACGTTGGAAAATGTAATCAGAGACACATGCAGCTGTCATAGCAAATAGAAAGGTCCCGCGCGCCCGGCGGGACGGTCTGGCTCAGATGGTAACGGCTCTTTGTGCGGGATTGCGCCACTGCCGTCTGCTGTCCTCGTAGTCCTCTGCTGCCACAGCATGGAGGCTGTTGAACCTTGGCACGCAACAGCTGGCCAGAACGTTACAGTCCCATTGAACGTTCCCGCCCCCGCTTTGGCACAGTGGCCCTTGATGTGTTCATTGTGGTGGTCACATTGACACTATTTTGGTCTGTGGGGCAGAAGGGAAAGGTGCAATGAGTTTAGACTGGAGTGGGCTTCTTTCATTATGTAAATACTAAACAAAATCCATATTTTGTTGCTGTGATGGTTTGTCTTTTTGATTTGGTTTTGGCCCTCCTGTGTGGCGGGCCCACATTTTATGGTTGCACAAAAGAGAGAAAAAAGATGATGAAAATGTTGCATATTTGGTATTTTTTGTGACTAATAAGGCGGGTGAGATAATTGACGGAAGAAAATACAAGGGAAGGATAAGTTTGTGCCTTATATTAAGGTAATGAGTCCAATCAGCTGCTGCCGATACCAGTGGCTGATACTTAAAGGGATACTAAGCTATTTAACCATTTCAGCGGTAAAGTTACATTTTTTTCTAGGATCTGCACTCAATTTATAAATATTTTTTACATTTCTAATACATACTATATTTTCAAACTCTTTTTGAGCACAACCTTTGATCCTCTTCATCTTTTCAGTTCTATTTCATACTTGTTTTATAAATTGACCCCTTGAACAGATAAACGCATTTACCTATCTAGCGGATGCATAACGCAACCCCAGCCATTACTGTAGCTTCTATTCTATGCACCTTATAATGCGGTGCATCTTATATATGAAAATAGTTTTAAAATAGGCAATTTGTTGCCTTATGGTGTGTAAAATACGGTAAATATAATCATTTTACAATAATATTTGTAGCTCATTCATCTTTTGATTACACACTGGTAGCTGCAATATTCCATATGTGTCAAATTGTGCGCTAGTTTTGTATGATTTACAGTTTGGATGAACTGCAGCGATATTACAAAATCAATGGGCTCTCGAAATCAAGTTGCCTGTTGCTAAATGAACATGTGTTGCTCACGGTCAGCGTCATAAGACCGGCCGGACGGTTGGTCGCTCTTACAGAGACTGTCATCTCTGTTTGACTAACACATCAGCTTCTATTTAGAGTATGACCAACTTGTGGCTTAAATAGAGCTTTCATAACTATTTTTACCATCCTATCTTCTGCGCTGTTTGTTGTGGACACTTGTGGCTTCTCCAGTGCGCAGTTCTTTTATTCTCCATGCGCCTTTCTTATACTGTGGTCAAGCGGTGTGTTTGAAAATTATACGTGGTTTTCCTCGAAAGTGCGGTTGATTTTGCCAAGCCATTGAAAACTTAAAATAAAAATAATCAATGAATCATTTTTTTGTACTTTTTTTAAGTTCGTTTTTTTTTTATTGTTTGAATCAGGGGTGTCCAAACTTTTTCCTCCTAGGGCCACATACAGGAAAACATAAAGATGCTAATTAATTCATAGGCAGATAGACAGATGTTCTAAGTAGCTAATTCACTAGCTAGCTAGCTGTTCTACCAAGCTAGTTAGCTTGATGTTCTAGCTAGCGAGATGTCTTACCTAGACATAGACAGATAGACAGATGTTCTAAGTAGCTAATTCACTAGCTAGCAAGCTGTTCTACCAAGCTAGTTAGCTTGATGTTCTAGCTAGCGAGATGTCTTACCTAGACAGATAGACACATGTTCTAAGTAGCTAATTCACTAGCTAGCTAGCTGTTCTACCAAGCTAGTTAGCTTGATGTTCTAGCTAGCGAGATGTCTTACCTAGACATAGACAGATAGACAGATGTTCTAAGTAGCTAATTCACTAGCTAGCTAGCTGTTCTACCAAGCTAGTTAGCTTGATGTTCTAGCTAGCGAGATGTCTTACCTAGCTAGCTAACTAGATACTCATGCTAACTAGTAGATAATCTAGATTCTAGATAGATAGATACAGTATACAATATTTTTATCTCTATCTATCTATCTATCTATCTATCTATCTATCTATCTATCTATCTATCTATCTATCTATCTATCTATCTATCTATCTAGCGAGCTAACATTTTATCTAACTAGCTAGCTAGCTAGCGTTTTATCTATCTATCTATCTATCTATCTATCTATCTATCTATCTATCTATCTATCTATCTATCTATCTATCTATCTAGCGAGCTAACATTTTATCTAACTAGCTAGCTAGCTAGCGTTTTATCTATCTATCTATCTATCTATCTATCTATCTATCTATCTATCTATCTATCTATCCATCCATCCATCCATCCATCCATCCATCCATCCATCCATCCATCCATCTATCCATCTATCCATCTATCCATCTATCTATCTATCTATCTATCTATCTATCTATCTATCTATCTATCAATTAGGGGTGTGCAGGTATTGAGACCAAGTATTGGTATAAGACCAAAGATATTTGTTGCATTTTCAAGGTACTTGTGATGGCAGTATCTACTTCAAAATAAAAGTATCCCAAGACATTTTTGCCTGTATGGTATTTAGCAAAATAAGATTTATTTTGGAGTTTATTTTTTTTGTTTTTTGACTCTCTAGGGAGTCAATGTGAGTGTCACCTCTGTCTTGCCATTGAAAGGGGGCAGGGCTTAAAAGTATGGCGTCCATTTTTTTTTTTTTTTAACACCGCAGTGTGCTATGACCAGCAGGTCATTGTAGACGTTTGAAGGTAACGCGATACCCTGACACGCGCGCCACTCCACTTCTGCCTTTTGTTAGCTCAACACGCGTGTCTCTCCTGTAGCCAACGACCACGCTGTCAATTTCGAGGTCGGAGTCCGCCAAGCTTTACGTAAGCTAACTTTTTAAGTGTCGAGACACAAGGGTTCATCTTGAGTAACACACAATACTCATTAACATCCTGTCCTGCTTGGTTGGCAATGGAGTCTATTGATTTGCACGAAACAAAGCAGTTAGGTTGCTTTGTTGTTAATTGTGTGCGAGCGAATGCCGAGTCAGGCATTTGCAAGCATTGTTTTGCGCTATTGCTAACACATTTCAACACAATAAGCGGCTCTACAAAATGGATGAATGGATGAAAAGCAGATTCCAATGTGGTTGTATTATGAATTTTCTTTTGTCCGTTCACATTTTCTAAGCTCATGCCGTGTTCTTATTTCAAGGTATCGGTTTTCCGCGATGGCTACGATACTAGTGTCAGACACCGTATTTAAGACGTGAAGGAATTTAAGCTAGAAATTAGAGGAATGGAAAATACTGTCATGAAAATTTTAGAAAAATATTTTTTAAGGCCGTGTCTAGGCGTAACCAAAGCTATTTAAACCTTGTGCACACCCTTATACACGTTGCATTTTTTTCCCTAATTTTGGAAATGCTTTTAAAGGCGTAATAATTAGTTATTTATGAATATTTTTGTTCTTTCAACCACTAAAATTGTTCCGTGGCATCAGTTCTACCCATACGTATGTAGGTTAAATTTATTAACACCCACAAAAAAATTGAAAAATGATATGGTCTGTCTTTGTAGTCTGTGACGTGATGATGACACTTTAAGATATAGCCATTAACTGGTCTCTACCGCCACCTACTGTCTTGAGGTGAAACACGAGTCAACAAAGAATTTTCTGTTTGCTGACATAGTTTTAAGCACGGCTCAATGGAATTTTGCACAAATTGCAGGAAAATCGATGTAATAAATCCTATTAAAATGCATCTCAAAAATCGTTACTAGAATGGTCTTATATGGTCCAAAATTTGGATAATGATCATTCTTGCACACACAATCTCGCATGTTGAGCTGCAATCACATAGAAATGTCAGAATCGTTGCAGTTTGAAAATTTTCATCTTTAATCATCTAGAAAATTCAGCTCCCTAGTGTTTTTTTTTCCAATTGATTCATTTATGATATAAAAATGCTAGCTAGCCGCTAGCTATGTTGCAGTATTGTCACCAAATTATGTCCAAGAAAGAACTTCCGGTGTTGATGTCTCAAGTGGGAAAAAAGACTAGCGCGGCGACTTAAATCTTCGCTTTCTGATTGCTACACGCAAACCGACTGTCGGATCTAAAAATAGCTTTCCCGCTGACCGCCGCTCAAAAGATAAACCCGTCAAACAATGACTTAGCAATTTTGTAGCCCACCTCCCATCTGTCACTAACCCGCCACTAAAGTCCAATGTCAATCACACCCCGACGCCTTGCCCTTTGCGCCGTCGCCACGGCGACAAGAAGTAGCCGGCCCGCCGTATCAGCTCGCCCCGATAACGCTCCGATTGGATGTTGACACTGCTAGCGCGACGGTCCCAGATGAGTGAGTCGAGAACCGTTAAGCGAATCATCGGGCCCGAGACCGTAGTCCTGATCTCCGTGCTCCTCGCTGGCCCGCCGTGACCCGCTCCGCAGGAACCGAGGATTAAATATTAACCGGTGAATAATCATCCTTCGATTTCCTGGGAAAGGAATGAGATGTCACATTTTGTCAGGGGGACGCTTGAGAGAACGTTTTTGGAAGAGCAAGGTAGGATGATTGGCTTTTTGGAAAGGTTTTTTTTTTTTGTCCACACGATGCCGTCGTTCATCTTTTTGAAGCATCCAGAAGCCGCGTTTGCGGTTCCGGAAATGAACAACTGCCTTGTTCTACGTATGTCGCCGCATCTCCAATATCATTGCATTTCATCATTTTCAGATTAGAGGATTTATTTGAAATTTGTTGCATATTTTTTCATATCGTTGCAAAATACGCAGTTTTTCTGCAGAGGGTTGATGGTGAATCCTTTGTACCCCACGCCGGCTGTAAAAACTAACCTCGCGTTGTTCCACTTCCACCCCTGGAGGGGGTGAAGAGTCAGAGGGCCTCCACACGCCGGGCTGGTCTTCTCAGCACGTTTATCCGCCTCATCTGGTACGAGCGCCGCTGTGCTGAGTGAGCGTGTCAAATGACATACAACAAATACGGATAATGTATAGATTATTTATGCGATAGGTTTGCTGATATGGGTTAACTAAGAGAATTGCAGTTTAAAGAGTTGTAATGATAAGTTAGAACATTTTTGCTGTACCTGAGAAACTAACATAACAAGAGGGCTGAATTAATGATAAAAAAAATGAACTTTTTGGAACGTTTGACCACGCTACAATGTTGATTTCTCACCCCAAACACAGCAAAAGTGGTGTTTTCCTTCATTGATGCATTTCTAAGAATTCCTTTCTTATTTTGCGCTACACCGACCCCGCCCCACCAGATAAACATGGCATGAGAAAAATTCCCTTCAAAAGAAGTTTACATTCCCTACACAACCGCCTATGAAAGAATAAATACATGCCGAGCTTATCCACGTCGTTTAGTTTAGTTTTGGTGCCAGTTGACGAGGAGAGAGTTTGCACCGAGTCAGCCAAGTAAAAAAAAAAAAGCAATGTTTCATGTATTAGTTACAATGTTTAGGGTTAGGGTTCACGAAAATGCTAAAGTGGCGAAAATCTTTTTTACAGTGACGCAATATCCCGAGCGATGAAATGAAATATTAATGTTTTCACAGTATATCTTAAGGATTTGTACAATAAAATACGCCTCAGGTTTGCTCTAAAAATTAGTTCGAAAGTTTAATCAATCAAACATTGGTGCCAAAACTTTTTTTTTTTTTTTGCTCATTCCGGAAATGCTTGGCGCAAATAGTGCAAAAAGTGGAAGAACCACTGAGCTGTGTCCAAACAAAAGTGCACTACTTGACACCAACCAGCAGAGGGCACTTTTGATCAGGCTGTTCAAATTGTCGCACAAAAGAAGAAGATTCGATTACAACAAAGCCAGTTTGAAGTCGATGCGTCCACCTACAAGTTGGCAACTTTCTCAGGGGGAGTGAAAACACAAAAACAGGTTAGTTTGTCAACTAGCATTGCCTGCTCAAAATTTTGCTGCATATGATCCAAAATTTATGTTTGTGATTAAAATTGATCATTTATTCATGATAAGTAATCTGCAATCTGTTAGTTGCTAACATGTCTTCCGAACTGAAATTCACTTCACGCTTGCGAACTGAAATTCACTTTACGCTAGCATGGTAGAAAGTAACATAGCGGTTAGCGAGCCCGCCTCACAGTTTTGAGATTCTGGGTTCGAATCTTGGGGATTTTGGTGTTCTGTGGTTTTATCCGCGTATGGTATGGGATCGACTCCAGCTCCCTGATGTCTATAGCGGAATCGAAAAAATAAAAATGAGCATTTTTTGGGGGTGTAATGCACAAATGACCATTTTTGGCGTAAATGTTTCCATTTGGCATCTATAGCACAAAGGCTTTGTCGCCATAGCGATAAGTTGTCTTTGAAGCATAATGCTCTCTTTAATGTCTCTTTTTATCATTTCTGCAGCCTTTATCAGCTAATTCTAGAAGGGGATATTTACGTAACATGTTAAAATACATCATTACAAGGGTCGATCAAAGTCTAAAAACAGGTGCGCCATGTCATGTACTCGATTATCATTCAGACATTTTTATTTTTTTTTTTTTATTAAAAAAATAATTCGTGTTCTCTTGTTTATTGCGTAGATTTTTTTTTTTAATACAGAAAAGCTTTTTTTATGTCTGGCCCAACTAAGAAGGGAAAATATCAAGAAAAATAGTGAAGAAATGTGCAAAAAAAGTTTTGAATTTATATATATATATATATATATATATATATATATATATATATATATATATATATATATACTTAATTTATTTTAACACATAAAACCAATAGTTTTATGTCTGGTCCAACTGCGATGAAGGAAAAATATCTCGAAAAATAGCAAGGTAAACCTGCAAAAATCCACAAAAAATAGTTTTGATTATTTTTTTTGTTTCCCTTAGTTTATTTTGTTGAAAAATTATTTTTTTTTTTTACCTGTAAGATTTAATAATAATAATTGAGAAACTTGTAAATATGGTCATTAATCGAAATGCATGTAGTAGAGGTTGAATTGTTTTTTTAATAAATTTGAAGTCTTTTTTTTACTTATGTAACTTGTAAACTCTGATAATAATTAAGATAATAATTAACTCTTAATTAATAATTAATTCGTCACCATGATGAGTGTGTGTGTGTGTGTGTGGGGGGGGGGGGGGGTCTCTTCCCTGGGGGGCTTTGCAAAAAAAAAAAAAGTGCATAAAAGTAAAAAGAGGGCTTTTTAAAAAAAAGTGTACGGAGTTGGGAAAACCGCTGTTAGGCTATTGGACTTTTGCTGAAGGTCAGCTCAGTTCATTGCGCTGAAATCATAAGCTGTGAAAAGTATGTTATTGAAATAGAACAAGATGTTTGCACTGGGTGTCTGTTGACATAACACTATAGCGCTATGACGAGCGCTCGCACTCGATTGGTTCCTCGCAGCCATGAGGAAACGGCTTAATATGTGCCCGTGCTAAGTAGCGATTAGTCGGGAAGGATTTCAAGCTTTCCATCGAGCGATGCTAAGAAGCATGTATAGTTGTTTGAGTATATTGCTGCATGAGTCATCGAAAACTGCAAATTACCCGGAGGCGGGGCTATGTTGCGCAATCGCTATGCTGTGATTGGCTGGCAGGCGGTCGAGGATGTACGCAAACGCAGGCTCAGTTTGCAACCTATGTTGAAAGTGTTAAAAAGTAAGATTTTTTTTTCCATTTTCTGAAATGTTCACCAACCAAAACAATGTTTCCTGTTAAAATCGGTTGCAACAGAATCGATTTGTACCATGTTTACCTTGTGTGTGTTTTGGAAAATAGTGAAGTAATGAAAACGCATTATTATGAAGAGAGGACGTGTGTGTGCTAGCTCAGCGGTTCTCAATTGGGGATACTCGAGATTTTAAATAAAACATACAAAAATTGTTTCAAAATAAATGTTGAATTCATGAATTGTTTCAGGAAAATATAAGTTCATAACAAATTTTACGTTCAGTAAGTTATGCAATTATAGTAAAAAGTCATATTCTCCCCCGTACTAGAATGGTTGGACCCAACTTGTCACATGCCACCTCTCGTTACCTGTCAAGTTCATGATTTATGTTTATGAACACATCTCTACTATGAGCCCAAAAGGGGACACTTAATGTGTCACTTAAAGTTTTTCAGGTGACAAATATTTATTCATAATTATTTCTTTTTGAGAACAGGTCTGACACTTTATGTTGATTCTTTTTTGGGGACAAATATTGATTAATAATTAAGTTAATGATGTATTCTTATAAAGACATCTCCACTGTAATCCCAATACAGGATATTTAAATATATATGTATATTTATTTTTTGAGAACAGGTCTGACACTTTATGTTGATTATTTTTTTTGTGGACAAATAAATAATAATGTAATTATTTATTTTTGTGGAATGTAACCGCAAAACAGGACGCTTTATGTTACTTTTTTTTTTTTTTGGACTTCTTTTTTGGAGAATAGGTCTGAGGGTCTTTACATAGTTTTCCGTATATATAAATAAACAAAGTAACTGGGACTGAATGTTCGGGACTCTTGAAAGCTACGTCCAAATATGTCTTTGTGAGACATACTGCTCTGTTCTGTGTTTCAAAGACAAACTGAGGTCAAACTCAAGTCAAGCAGCGTGCACAAGAGCACCAGAACTAGCGGCAGCTGCTATCGGACCGCCCGAAACCGCCCTTGCGCCAACTCTCCGTGCCCCCCGTATTCCAACCCCTCCCCCAGTCTTTGATGGACTTAACGGTGCCTGATGAGAGGGGCTTACTGAAGATTGACCTAGTTTACATGCGGAGGTCTCGAGTTTGGAATATCAGGTGGAAGACACGTGTGGAAAAAGCGTCTTTTCAACTGGAGTCTCCTAGCCAGCCCAGACTTACATTCTTACCCTGTTTCACTTTTTTAGCTGTTAGCATAATCACACAATCACAGGGCAAGCTATATGACACTGCTGTTATATTATAGTAATAATAATAATAAAATTCTCATCAAATACGTTTTTTTATGCAGGGTAGCTGACACCCTTGACTAATGCTTACCTAATATAAGCAAATTTAGCACTGTAGTGATAACTGTGACCACTGGATGGCAGTGTTTCCACACTTGTAACACAAATATTACCTGCATGCAATTCAAAGTAAGGAATAGAAATCTTTGATAATATACCACCCATATTTAAATCGACGTAGCAATCATCAAAGTTGAAATTTACTGCATCAAACGCTCCCCCGCCCATCCCTGTTGAAAAACTTTATTGATGTATACGCACGTCAATGGCAGCGAATGTTTGACGACATTTCCCGCCCTTTTGTTTCTCGTCATTTCCAGCGTGAGGAGTGAGCTCGCCGGCCGGCCGACCCTGCGCCCCCCCACACACGCCCTCTCGACGCGGCCATGGTCGACGTTGAGAGTCACTACCGCCCGCCGTCACCCCTGGAGGACTCCATGTTGGGGAGCCCGCTGTGCGCCCATGACGACTTTATCGGCGGCATGGAGGAGTTCCACGACATCTCGCAGTCCATGGACAGCAGTACCCTCAGCTCCTACGACGCCCCCGAGTACCAATCGTCCAGCAACGGTTCGGAAGGTTCCATGATCTTCGGTGAGTTTTTGGGATCTGGATGTCCTACCAACAAAATTCTATCAAAAAATTAGGCATTTGGATAAAAATATATAGTTACATTTTGGACTATAAGCCACAACTTTTTTCTCGTGAGTTGAGCCCTTCGGCTAAATGTCCATTGCGGCTTATCTTTCGTTTTGTTTTACCAGCCACCAGGGGGCACTCCACAGCTAAAGCAAATGTGTGTATCTGTGCAAGGTGTCAATTGAAACAACTGCTATAAAATAATAGAACAATAGAAATACAACTGGTCAAAAAGAGTTAAACATTTAGTATTAAAAATACAAAAATTGTCGAGCGTACATATGAAATATGTGCAATGTGTTTGTACATGTTTTCAATAATCAATCAAAACCAAAGTAGCATTTTTTTAGGGCTAAAATGACAAATAGCCTACTTTGATCAAAAAGTGATCAGTAGGAACGGCAAATTTCAGTTGTGTCATTTACATCTATCAAACTCCCTTTTTAAACTAATTCGACGACTAAGGCCAGTTTGTATGGGGTAATTAAATGCAGCTAGCCGCTAACACTGTTAGCATCTACTGCCGTGCACATTCGCTGCTAGCTGCTAATGTTATACACAAAATAATGCACCGTATTATACAACGTCAGTGTAAGTCTTTTTTTTCTTCATCCTTAATTAGCATATTTAGCAAATTAACTCGTCGTTAACGTCGGTGAGGAGTCAGCTGGTTTACCGTGAAAACGTTGCTGGAATCAGCTTCGAAAGGCAATGACATCAATATGTTATTTGGGAAGCTAATTTTTTTTTTTAGGTTAGCCTCTTCATTGTGCTGAATCTCTGCGGTTAGCTTGACATCATTTTGACAGCATACACTAAATAAGTAGGCAGAAACTAATTACCTCAATCATTTTTAAACCAGGTACTCAAATGACTTATTTGTAATACAGCCCCAATACAAAAGTGTTCACTCCCAAAATCCGTTTAATGACGCTGGTCGAACTTGATGACGTTTACTTGGACATTTTTAACATACCAGAAACAAAGATTATTGCAGCATATTATCTGTTGCGCATACCTGCACACAATTATCAATCATCTTGATGATTTGAGGGCACACCTAGTCATGCAATATCATAGGACAGAATTCTTTTGTTGCGCGGGTAATTTCTGCTGGCCTATACATAGTACATCCATTTCTATCACTTTAATTAATTAATCTGATAATTAAATTATTTTTATGTTTTTGCTTTGGATTGAAAATAACATCACATGTGCCTAAAGCTGCGTTAACGACCAGTCTTTTTGGGGTTTGGTCATGAATGGCCGTACTTCCCCAATTTTAGTGTGTCTCGGATTTCCCACATTGTGAGGTGTCAGTGAATGCCTCACCAGTGTAAGGTTGAATGTGCTCCTCGCAGTTGTTTTTCCTTTTCCTCGCGACGCAGCTCAATTTCATTTTACCATAAATACTAGAGTTGCACAATTATGGCCAAAATAATAACCTCGATTATTTTGGTCAACATTGAAATCACGATTATTCATCACGATTATTCATCATGTCAACATATCTATTTATTGCCCATTTTTAAACAAGCAGTAGATAAACAAGGCTTCAAGACTTGATACTTGCAAATAATAATAAATAAACTAAAATAAATAAATAATTAATGGCAAAAACTTGGCACACAGGTCAACACAGCTAACTTAATTGCTGAGTGCAAACCAATGATAAAATAAGACCACTTCGAACCAAGTACATTAGTTCCCTTTAAGAAAATTTTAATCGATTAGCAGTTTTATGCCAAAAGACCGCAATTCATAAGAGTCAAATAGAATACAATCCGCTGGAGACATCAGAACCTTTACATCATCCTCTCCGTTTAGTAATTTGCGAACAAAGATTGACTCGGATGGTGGTGCAGTTTGCTCGCTTCTTTTATCGAAAATGATGCTGTAACAACCTCAGCTAACCCGAGCTGCCATTAGCTGCAACAGGCACCGCCTACTAAAAGCCAACTGACGTCTGCCCTCTTGCTCGTCCAATTACGTTTATTGTTAGCAAGGATACGGGTTATACAGCCAGTTTATGTGGTTAATAGAAAAAATAAATTAAAAAAAATTATAATAATTTTGAATTTGCCGTTTCTGGGAGGCACCCAAACTCATCTGTGACGCAAAACTCTTTGAAACATGGCGGTCTTTTGAACCTTTCGCTAACAGCACGCGCAATCTGTGAACATGCTAATTTCAAAGTGTTTCCTCAGCAGCTCAGCGTAATCTCCTCGCCGTTGTTTTTAAGCGGTAGTCCCTTAATCCCTAATATGTTCCGTCCGAATCCGGATATTCAACCGGAGCAAGGAAAGCCGATGCCGACTCGGCTTGTAAATCCTTGATTTTGAACGTTTTTAAGCCTTTTTCTTTCCGTTGATATTTTTGGACTTCATTTCCATGCGCTCCCTCGTTCTTCTCCGTAACTGGAAATCCCTTCCCCACCGCATTCCAAAGCCTGCCCAAAGCACCTCTCGGGAAACATCCACTGGGCTTCTGTTCCCTCCTGAATAGAAGATGAGGTGGACAGATGGGAAAATGGACGCTCCTTCCAAATTATGCAACAAGCGAAGACGCTGCAAAAAGTTCTATAAAGGCAATTGTTTTTTAGGGGGGGGAGATTGGAGCATGCGAGAGGTAGCCGCAGGGGTGCCGGACCGGAAACATTTGATCATGGAAAAGAACGCGGTGTTTGGGTTTTAGCGTCGTTACGCGAAGTGTGTAACAGGCGGGACTTTTTGGCCGCTGTTCTGGCATCTCTCAAATCATGTGGACCAGCTTTAGTGCCAGTCTGTTGGACTATTTCTGTACCCGGTTCCATTCACATGACGGAACGGGCAAACTGCTGGCAATCGTGAATGGAAAATCACCTTTTGTTTATCGACGGGAGGCAAGTCGACCTGATCTGAAATCAAATACGAGAACTTTACCTATTCATCACAAGAAGCTAGTCAGTTACCAGCTAGCGCAGGAAGCTAACTTTTCGGTTTGAGTTGACGTGCCGTTGTCTGATTTTGGTTTGTCGAAAAAAATCACAAAATGTTTCCACCGTGCTCACGGACTACTCATTGCCGTTTGATGTATTGAACGAAAGTTTCCGTAAATGTTTGAGATGCCGCTATTTGAGTGGTCAATGAACTCACCTTCTGTCAACTGCCACCGTTGAAAGCAAAGTCCTGAAATTGGTCATAAAATTGAAAAGCAATTTTTGTACCAGAATGGAAACATGCCGCCAGAAAGCTCAGCTGCCATGGTCGGATATCCTTACTCATGATTCTTCGACACGGAAGTAGGAAGCAGTTCTGGTTTTGGTATGACGTGAAAGTAAACAGTTTAAAGTCATTTTAATTGGATTATTATATGAATCTTTGTTACATCTGTGTGTTGGATATACACATGGCTCAAACAATTGACTTGTTGACTGGAAGTTGTGTCCCTGGCCTCAAAATTAGAATCATGCCGGTTAAAACGGGACATTTGGTCACCCTACCTAAGAAGTTAGCATATTTTTGTGACAAAAGTCATAAAAAGCCCCACAAATATTGACACCGCATAACAGTCTTCTCAATAAATGAAATCAATCACAATTGTCATATCTTACTTGAAAACAAGAGCCATAATAACACTAACTTTTGATTGGAAATGTAGGCCACCGTGTACACGCTCAGCGGCTAACCCGAGAAGCTAACGTAGCCGTCTTTGCTTATATTTTCATTTACATCATTGTGATAAGACATCAAAAGCTACTCGCCCATTGACTCAGTCTATCAACCGCTCTTGTAATGTCAAACAAAATATTAAACATTATCTTTTGATTGTAAACGTATAGCGCATAGCCAGTGGCCGGCTAAAGCGCGAAGCTAATGTAGCGCTCCATGCTTATGTCCTCATTGTCATCTTTTTGACCAAAGTCATAAATAGCTTCTGCATACCATCAGACGGTTGTGTCATCTTTTGAAATGAACCATCATGTGAAACTTCCTAACAGTATGACATTCGACGGCTAGCATAACAAGCTAACATAGCAATCCGCTCATCTCCGCTGAGATTCAAGTCAACAGCAATGGAACAAACACCACAAACTTGCCAAAAGTCCTTATCGAGTTCTAAACCCCGAGTTAGCAGTTTTTCAAATGTATTTCAAGGCGAAAATACCGAAGACGATTTTGTACCCGGCTAACGACATGCATAATCACGTCCCGCTCCGTCGCTTGGCAGATGCCCTGACGCCGGCGTCCAGCCCGTCGTCATCCGTGGTTTACGGGGCGGCGGCGAGCCAGGAGGACTTCTCGCCTTCCCCTTCGTCGTCATCGCTCAGCCTGGAGTGTCGGGTGTGTGCCGACCGGGCCTCGGGCTACCACTACGGCGTCCACGCCTGCGAGGGCTGCAAGGTGAGACGACGACGACGATCTCGCACGTAAATGATTCACGCGAACAAGCGCTTCGCTACTCCAGTTTCCCGTCGGCGACGATCAGCTTGTTCATCTGCCGCGCTCCGCCGTGACCCGACAGGACCTCGGCTTAATGATCGTTGTACTTCTTATAGTTAGAATGTTGTCATGTTTCCCGCTGTGTCTCCATTCGTGGGTTTATTGTTAGCGCCCTGCTATTTGGACCATTTGTTTGTTTTTTTTACGTGGGTCAAACCGATCGTTTGAAAGTTAAAATGTTTTGGTTTAAGTATGATTAAAATATCCATTAACCCTTGTGCACACACTTTGCAAACTATACATATTTAACGGCATATTTGTTTATGAATATTTTTTTCCTTCTACCATGCATATGTAGGTTAGCTGTGGAAAATTGAAGAATATTCAAAATGACTTTAAGGTATATTTTTTTTTCTTCATCTTTTGTGGTGTGAGATCTGTTTTACAATGCTGGAGATTGAGGGTCATGACTGACGCATTGGTCATGTGACCTAATCGAGTTTGGGTTAATGGTTGACCCGTTGAGACGTTTTCAGTGGAACTCGAGGGCAAAGGTCGACATGTACAGTATACTACTTTTTATGGAGCACTTTTTTTTTTGCTATTGAGGGGTTTCACAGTGCACCAAGCATGGACTAAAAAAATGCACTTTGGCAATTCAGAAGAAGCTGGAAAGGGTGGCTACCTTATGATAGTTATTATTTCTAAAAATCTATGATCAAATTTCTCAATTAACATGGGTAAAGAACAGCTGTGTTGTAAGTGGGGAAACACTGCCATCCAACGGTCACAGTAAGCACTACAGCGTTTAATTGGCTTATATTAGGTAAGCACTAGTCAAGTGTGTCAGCTTCTCTCCATAAAAAAATGTATTTGACGAGAATTTTATGATTTTTTTTTTTACTATTAATATTCTAAAAAAAACGAGAATTCTCTTCCATGACACTGAATGAGTTAATTAAACGAAACCCTTAATAGTTATCAGTTTAATATGAGTAGCTTTGAATGGTAAACAAGAAGAGAAATTCACGTTAAATTCATTTTTTAAATGCGTAATTACATTTGTGTTTTAGAATGTTTTAGGTTTCATATCAATTCAATATTTTTGTATAGGCGTTTTTGATTCATAGCTACTCATTAAATAAACAAGTATTTAGTGTCTCGATTAATATTTAATTATTGAATAAAATACCTTTTATCCGTTGCCTCATTTTAATTGAGTAAATGTAATGTTTTTTTTCTTTTTCTTACAGCGGTTGCTCTTTTCTACTTCTAGGAATGCTGTCATATATGTTATAAATTTGGATTCAGTTCTCAGGGGAGGATTGTTAGAGTGGTGTGTGTGTGTGTGTGTGTGTGTGTGTTGGGGGGGGGGGCAGTGGGGGGTGTCTGGAGTTTGTCAAGCCAAACACTCCCAAAACACATCAGTTAAAAATCTGTTTTGTGCTCAACAAAACAAAGAGAAATCAACGCCGAAGCTGAGATCGAATCCAAACTTTTCCTTGTTCAAAGTTAAACACAACTGATCTTCCCTTGGCAAATGGACCTCTGTAGATCAAGAAAATCAAACGTTTCAAAGTCACATGAAAAAAAAAAGCGACGTTAAATCCATGAGCGGCGTCTTCATTTCCACTGCTGCGGTGTTTCGTTTTAACTTTCGCCTTTGCGTGTCCCGACACGGCCGTATTCCTTCCTGTAAACATGTTTGCTTGCATTTGCACCGCCGGTGGACACGACATAACGCACTCCAACCGTTTTGCCTTTCAGGGCTTTTTTCGGCGGACCATCCGCCTGAAGCTGGACTACGACAAGTGCGAACGGCGCTGCAAGATCCAAAAGAAGAACCGCAACAAGTGCCAATACTGCCGCTTCCAGAAGTGCCTGTCGGTGGGCATGTCCCACAACGGTGAGCGCAAACACTTAAAGCCATAGCGCCGCTGCTGCCAAAATGTCGAATTGGCACCAAAGCGCTTTAGACTACAAGTCTGGGCACCTCTCACTACTCCAAGTATGTCCTCCCACTTTTTTGTTTTATACTGCGTCAAATAAGCCTTTGAGATGTGTGTAGTATTTAAAACAAAGTTAAGAATTCATTTGAACCCTTTCACTCCCGTGGGACGATGCGTCGGAAAAAATTTTTTCGGAAAAAAACCGCAGATGGTGTAGGAATGGTAGGAATAAGATGAAAAGGCGTCCCAGCGCTTCATTGCACACCTCTGTAGGGATTCTAGTGGCATTTAGCAACGTTTTCATACATAATAAGCCAGTGCTGGGCCCACTGTCAAGATAGGTTGCGGTGTACTGTACAAATGTTGTGAATTAGCGCTCTTGTACTACGGAAATACCGTATTACTAAGCCTGCGGCTTATCCCGTGACAAAAGATGTTTTTTTGCTCAATTTTTGTTGCTGCGGCTTATTATTATTATTATTATTATTATTATTACTATTATTATTGTTGTTTTTGTTGTTATTATTATGAAATACCAATGGGACAAAAAAAAGCCCAGGGCCTGTAGCCTAATCTATGGAAGTAGGAATTTTTAAACGAATTTTCCAAGTATCCTAGAGTAATTACCAAGCAAAATATGCCACAAGTTTTGTTTTTCTGTTTTTTTTTTTTGTTTTTGTTTTTTTTTGTTGCTGCGGCGTATTATTATTATAATTATTATTATTATTATGAAATACCAATGCGACAAAAAAAAGCCCAGGTCCTGTAACCTAATCTATGAAAGTAGGAATTTTTAAACGAATTTTCCAAGTATCCTAGAGTTATTACCAAGCAAAATATGCCACAAGATTTGTTTTTCGGGGGGAAAAAAAAAGAAGACTGTTTGTGCTTGGTAGTGAAAGGGTTAAAGTGATCTTTGACTTAAAGTTTGTCTTCAAAATTAAATTATTTCTCGGGATTCTCACTTGACTCTTTCAGTGCCATGTGTGAGGATTCTTGTCTTTTAAAATAGTAATAAAAATAATTCTCTTCAAATACGTTTTTATGGTGGCTCGCTGACACTCTTGACTATTTCTTATCTAATATTACGCCAGTGCTTCTCAATTATATTTGGCCAAACCCCCCCAGGAAAGAAAAAAATTTTGACGTGCTGACTATAAATAAGGTTATGATATTTAAAACTTGTAGAAGTATACCTAAACCTGTCTTAACGATAATAATATATGAATAAATAATATAAATCAACTTCCAACAACTGTTAATGATTTTTTAGGGTTTATAGCTTAGTCCAAAACTGAAAAAAGTGCATCAAAGTGCCTGAAACTAAAAAGAAAAATGATGAAAATCTCTGCCATTACATTGCCTGGGTTCATCCATGCCCTTCTTGGCACCACCACCAGGGGGGGCCGTGACACTAATTCTTCTTCTTCTACGTTTATTTATTTATTTTATTATGAATGGATAGATGACACTCATGGCCAGCGCTCCTTTAAAAGTACATTTTTAAATCAGGTTTTTATTCATTTTTATCACTTTTAAATAAGCGTGAATCGTTCCAAACTCTTTCCATTTCCTTTTACCGTATCGCTCGACATTGCGTAAACGCGCCGAGCGCCGCACACACGGCATGCCGACCCACGTTGAAGGTCGCCGTCCGGATTAGAACCGCGTTTAGAAGATGACGTCGGCGCGCAAGCGGCAGGTCACCTTTTGGGAGCGTATTTAAAATGTCAGTGGCGCTGCGCCACATTGATTTCGTCTTTCTTCCATTCTTGAGTTTCATGGCTCGAATGTAACAAAAGAGCGCCGGAGTGAGTTGCGGACTTCTGTCTCGTGATAGGCTAATTTTAACCTGTAATACGATCCAAATCTATAGATACTTGAATGCAAACATATTTGACATTTCTCAGTGAGTAGCGTGTAAAAATTTGAATCTCAAAGGCGAGCGAAGGCGCCAGGAAACGGAACCTAACACAGCGCCGCGGTAAAAGTTTCAGGTGGGCGTCCCGGCGTTGGCTCGGGGCTTAGCGTCACTCACTTCCTCTCAACTTAATTGGACTTGGCTCCTTGCCAGTCGCCCGCTGCGGAATCTCAGCACCGACTCATGATCCAAACGCTTTGCAGGCATCTGGCTAATTAGCTCACGGTGCACGGCGTCCTCTTCAAGCGCTAGCAGGGAAGGCCAATGAATGGAATTCTTTCGATGAATCGGTCATTTTAAAAATCGAAGATTTCTCAACTGGTTATGTGAAATTCTGGAAAACATTGGTGGTTTACAAGATAAGTTTACAATAGCTACTAACTACATATTCGGCCATTTATACTATGCTTAATTTTTTTGCTTGGACAAATATTTATACCGTATTTTCCGCACTACAAGGCGCACCGGATTATAAGGCGCACCCTCAATTAATGACATTTATACAACTTTTATTTGCACATCAAAAAAGAATGCTGATGGTATTTTTGCACGGACATAGCCCGTTTGCCTGCTTAACTGGATCAAATCTGATCCAGTCTTCTAAGATGTTGTAGTTTGTGTGTGTGAGGTTAAATGTAGTTCACTTGCAATCTCATTAGATGGGATCAGGCTGTCTGAGTGTAGCCTCAAGGGAAAAAAAAAAAAAAAAAAAAAACACATTTACAATTTATTAATGATAAATGTCTTTTAAAATATATATGAATAAAATATAAAAAAAACAAAAGTTTTTGTGATCATTTATTTTTTATATTTTTCTATATATATTTTTTATATTATTTCTTTTAAATACTTTATTTTCTACAATACCAGCGCCTAATTTATATTAAAATAAAAATGAAAATGAGATGTCAAGAATGTTTACTTTCATTATTTTTTTCTATATTATATTTTCTACAATGACAGTAACTAATTTATATTAATATCATAAAAATAGGATGTAAAGAATACGCTTGCTGTGTGTATAATTTCTTCTATTATATATTTCGTTTCCGCAATGAGTTTATATTTCTTCTTTTAAATACTTCATTTTCTACAATAACAGCGCCAAATTTATATTTAAATAAAACGAAAATGAGATGTCAAGAATGTTGACTTTCATCACTTTTTTCTGCATTATAGTTTCTATTATATATTTCTTTTCCGCAATGACAGTTTGGAATTTATATTTACCATTAAAATAATAAAATGTAAGGAATATGTTTGATTAGAAATCACTTTTTGTCATGTATGGTTTCATTTCTACAATGTATATAATATACAATTATTATCATTATATATACAGTGTATATATATATATATATATATATATATATATATATATATATATATATATATATATATATATATATATATATATATATATATTAGTGAAGGTGTAAAAGTCAAGGAACTGGAGGAGAGCATGAGAAGTTTGTCCGCTCTGTCGGCAGCCATCCGCTTCGGCCGGATGCCGCAGTCGGAGAAGCTGAAGCTGAAGGCGGAGATGGTGACTGGGGAACGGGAGGTGGAGGACCCCCAAGTGGCCGACCAGAAGACGCTGGCTCGGCAGATTTACGAGGCCTACCTCAAGAATTTCAACATGAACAAGGCCAAGGCTCGCACCATCCTCACGGGGAAGACCAACACCCCGGTAGGTTTGATTTCCTCACTCGTTGACGTTTGAAAATATCCCTTCCCCGCCCGCTGGAGCGCTTTCACGCCGCTTCTTAGCACATCCTCAACTTTGCGCTCTTAATTTGTGTCTCAATCGCTGGCAGTCTGTGGTGACACGGATGATGTGCGGCGGCTAAAATGGGAGAAGACGCCCTAAATAGACGGCCGTTATTTTTGTCTCCGTCCCTGCACTCTCTCAAAGCATGTCCCAAACTGTCCAAATGAACTCGGGAGCTGGAAGTCAGCGTTTTTCGCACAATTTGGCCAAATGAACCCAAAGACTTTCAAAGCCAATCCGATTGAAACGTCCAATAAATGGAATATCGCAAATTTGCTTCCCTAAAATCACAAGAATTTGACATAATCCAGTGCATTGCGCACCAGTTCTTCTGCAAAACCCACCGTTTAATCGGCGCGTTGACGCGTGTGTCCACGCCGCAGCCCTTGGTCATCCACGACATGGACACGCTGCAGCTGGCGGAGCAGACGGTGGTAGCCAAGATGGTGGGCTCGGCGGGGGTCCTGAAGGACCGCGAGGCGGAGGTGCGCCTCTTCCACTGCTGCCAGTGCACCTCGGTGGAAACGGTCACCGAGCTGACGGAATTCGCCAAGTCGGTCCCCGGCTTCGCCGGCCTGGACCTCAACGACCAGGTGACTCTGTTGAAGTACGGCGTGTACGAGGCGCTCTTCGCCATGCTGGCCTCGTGCATGAACAAGGACGGGCTGCTGGTGGCGTACGGCTCGGGCTTCATCACGCGGGAGTTCCTCAAGAGTCTGCGGCGGCCGTTCAGCGACATGATGGAGCCCAAGTTCCAGTTCGCCACCAAGTTTAACGCCCTGGAGCTGGACGACAGCGACCTGGCGCTCTTTGTGGCCGCCATCATCTGCTGCGGAGGTCAGAAACATTGCTGCCGGCGATTTATTGATCATAAGACGGTTCTGCTTTCGGATGCGTACAGTACCTCTTGGAATAGTATTAAGCTGCTTGTTTATTTGCACACAGTTAATAAAGCAAAGTTGCATTCCATCTAAAAAGGGTGTTGAAGTACCAAACTTAGACTCTAACCTTGACTTCAAACATTTCCACACGGACTTGACTGGGACCTTTGTGATTCAAACTTTGCTTTGACTCAGACCTTTGTGACTAAACTTTGATGCTGACCTTTTTAATCTGGACTTAACTCTTGACTTTGTGATTCAAACGTGACTGACTCAGACCTTTGTGACTCAAACTTTGACTCAACTTTGACTCTAACCTTTGTGATTCAAACTTGACTTTGACTCAGAACTTTGTGACTCGAACTTGACTGTGATTCGGATCTTTGTATCTCAAACTTAACTTTGACTACAACCTTTGTGATTCAAACGTGATCTTTACTCAAGCCTCAAACTTTTACTTTAAACGTTTTGACTTGGAATTGCCTTGGAGCTTTGTGATTCAAACTTTGACTCAAATCTTTGTGATTCAAACTTGACTTTGACTCAGACCTTTGTGACTCAAACTTTGACTTAACCTTTGTGATTCAAACTTTGACTTTAAACATTTCGATCTAGACTTGACTTGGACCTTTGTGTTTCAAACTTGACTTTGACTCAGACCTTTGTGACTAAACTTTGACTCTGACCTTTTTGATCTGGACTTGACTCTGATTTTGTGACTCAAACGTGACTTTGACTCAGACCTATGTGACTCATAAACTTTTACTCTAACCTTTGATTTTGTGACTCAAACGTGACTTTGACTCAGACCTTTGCGACTCAAACTTTGACTCTAACCTTTGTGATTCAAACTTGAGTTTGACTTAGATCTTTGTGACTCAAACTTGACTTGGACCTTTGTGACTCTTGACTCCAGCCCTAATGAATTCAGTCAACTATGAATCCGAATATTGTTTTTAGACTAGCGCGACCTCATAGAACATACTATAGCAAACGTTTTGTGACAAAATTTTGAGCTTCATAAAATTAATACAAATTATCGTTTCCCGTCCTGAACTAATATTTGCACGTCTCCATTATTCCTTGCGTAGACCGTCCGGGCCTGGTGAACGTGAGCCACATCGAGCGCATGCAGGAGAACATCGTGCAAGTGCTGCAGCTCCACCTGCTGGCCAACCACCCGGACGACGCCTTCCTCTTCCCCAAGCTCCTGCAGAAGCTGGCCGACTTGCGGCAGCTGGTCACCGAGCACGCTCAGCTGGTGCAGGAGATCAAAAAGACGGAGGACACGTCGCTGCACCCCCTGCTGCAGGAGATCTACAGAGACATGTATTGAAGGACGGGCCCCGGCGCCACGTACTTTTTGCTCTGGAAGCTCGCCTTCGGACCCCCACGCGGCGAGGGCTAACGTCAGCCCGCCTTAGCTAATATTAAGCCTCGTTTCCACCAAGCGGCGCACTTTTGGGTTCATGTTGAAGTTGCACTCCCGGCCGGGTTCGTTCCACCAAGATGCTACTGAACCCTTTTGAGCCTATTGGGCCACCGTATTCCCAATGCGAAAGTGAGGCAGGCGTCACTCCGAGAAGGATAAAAATAAACGTAGCACATACGCTCTACTGCCGTGACGAACACGGACTCAAAACAGCCAGATCCAGCCGGGACTTTTTTTTTTTCTCTCCCGTGTTTGGATTTCATTTAAAAATTTCAATCATGGTTTTTCTAGCCCCGCCCGCTACAGCTGGTTTTGTACGCTCCCTTCAACAAAAGTCAAAAGCGCCGAACATTCACGTTGTGAAAATTTCCTTTGAGGTACGGTAGTGATGGGATAATCACAGGTGTCAAACTCCAGTCCACGAGGGCCGGTATCCTGCATGTTTTCCACTTTTCCCCCCTCCCAACACGGCTGATTCAAATGATTAGCTTATTAGCAATCACTGCAGGAGCTCGAAAATGATCCTTATTTGAATCAGGTGTGTTGGGGGGAGAAAACTGGAAAACATGCAGAATACCGGCCCTCAAGGACTGGAGTTTGACACCAACGGAATAGAGCCACTTGAAGCACTTTTGATCTATTTTTTGTTCCACTAGGTGGCAGTCTTAGTTTAAAAATAGTGGAAATTGAATGCACTAGCCTTTCTTTTTAAAACAATAGCACCATCTAGAGGTTTGAAAAAAATCTGAAATAATTCATAAGGCTTTTTTTCCCTCACTAAGGTACAACAACACCTTCCTTTTTTTCCTTACCTAAATAAATCATTAAAAATTTATGTTTATCCCCCTAGGGTTCCTGGTATAAAAATTCCTCTTTGAAAAAAATCTGAAAAGTATATTAATCATTGCGGTAATCATTCTTCTCTCGGCACTTATTTTTGGCCAACATTCAGATTTTTTCACTTAGGAATTTTATTCTCCTGGAGTCGTGTTTTTTTTTTTCAACTTTTTTGCATCTCAAATTTCAATGTCTTACTGTGTAACTTATGTAAGACTTTCTTTACATTGTGCAATTTTGAGAATTTATCAATTATTTTTTTCTTGCATCATTACCGTCCCACTTTTTGGCCACGTTTTCTGTGCGTAGTTATTTTTCCACCTAAATTTACTACATTACTCACCAAATTACTCAATCACTCCCAGAGACGTTTTTACACGTTTTTTTTTTTAGTCCAGACATAATACCACGTATTTACGTATTTTTTGTTATTTTTTTTGTGTCGCGCTAGAGAAGCGTCTAAAATAGGCTGAATGAGTTGAGCATAGGTGCATAATATTTACTACAAGCCTCTCATTTCCTCCTAAACCGATTCTTGGTGCTTTTTTTTCGGCGTCCTCTTTTTAGCCTTGCTTAGCAATCAATCATGACGGGAGGGCGACGAAGGTCACATGCCAGGAAGAACAAACAGGAAATAGTAGAAACCTCTTGTGATATCTCCTGTTTACATCGCGGTCTTCCTCTTATTTGATGACATCACTGGATCATCCCACTGATGATGATGTCATCCCGCAGATCAGGAAGTACCTACCACTGTAAACAACGTAACCTATGGAACTGTACTGCACTCCTTGGTGGGAACTTGGCTTGTGAGGTCCGATGAGGATCCTCCACGGGTTGACTTTGCGAGTGTGCTGCACTCCAATGTGGCAAATTAAGAAAAACTTTTGGGGGCACCCTTTATGGCACCCCTTCTCTCTGAAACACCTGAAAAATGAGGAAAATGAGGAAGAGTGAACTGTCACTCCAGCAGAATGTAGGTTTTTTTTATGTCGTGTGTATATATACATATAGTGTGGGTGTGTGTGTATATATATATATAATATACATATACACACACACGAGTACTCTAAAGCCATAATTTTTTGCAGTTAAGTGATGTTGGCCACATGAGCAGTGCAAGGTGGACCTGCATGTAACGTCTTGTTGTCATTTTATATTTCCTCCACTGTGGTTGAAATGTGGCTAGAAAAAGTCTGCACACCCTGTTTAAATGCTCAAGTTAAATCAATAAAAAGAAAAAAAATGTCCACAAATGCGGTTTTTGCTCCTCTAGATGGCGCCCTTGGTTTTTTTTAAACCAGTGCAATGGAATGCGTTGTTATCGCTGCATCGTTAAAGCAGTGCCACCTAGAGGGACAAATAAATATTAGTAGTAGTTCATGAAGCTCCATTTGCCCACCACTAGTGTGGCCTCCAGCAGTTAAGATCTCAAAAGTTGGCATTTGAGCAGAGGTGTGGATACTTAAAACGCCACCGAATGTATGACAAACCTCACTTGTCCATCTGGGTTTTTTTTTTCTCTTTAACGCCTCATACTGAAATGTCTGACCACCTCGGTGCACGCAAGCAGGCATGTGACATTTAAAAGGGACACACACTTTTTATACCGGATTCCTAAAGCACACCAACTCCAGAAAGTGCTTTGTCAGATCGCAGCTAAGAAGAAGAAAAAAAAAAACAAGCATAATTGCAGTTTTATATCATAAAAAGAAATAGCTTAAATTTGCTTTTTGTTCCTGGTGTTATCGTATGCGTTTAGTTAGCATTCAGGGCTTTTTCGTAAACATTTTTCCAGACAATTTATATCTTCCTAAGTCTGGTGCAGAACAGAATCAAGGTTAATTTGATGACATCTGCCACTAAATTTTAGGCGAATAACATTTTTTTCTTGCAGTTTTGACTGTTTAGTCGTAACAGGCGAAGCCTCATGAAGCACTTATGCTTTTTTTTTGTTCCTCTAGATGGCAATCTTGGTTTAAAGATGCTTTTTTTTGTTCCTCTAGATGGCAATCTTGGTTTAAAGATGAAGTGGAAATTTAATGCATCTCCATTGCACTAGTCTTTATGTGCGTCATCTTGAGAATTAAGAAAAATGTAAGTGGTTCATGAAGCTTCACTTTCCCATCACGTGCATTTGATGGTGATAGGAAAACGAAGCCTCATGAACCACTTTGGTTCTTCTTACTCCTCTAGATGGCGCTCTTGGTTTAAAACTAAAGTCAAGTGCGATGGAAATGCATTGAATTATTTTGAGAAGCAAAAATATAACAAAAGTGTTCATGAGGCTTCATTTGCCTATCACTAGTATTTAGAACAAATTAATTGGGTATTATTTATTGTAAAATCAGGAAATCACATCTTTATGATATTACATTGTTTCTTCCTTAAAAGTTTCTAATTTTCTAATAATGGAAATTATTGTAAACTCAGGAAATGTCACAAAAAGGGGACTTCACAACTTTGAAAATATTACATTGTTTCTTTATCATAAAGTATAAAAGCTCATTTTTTTTGTAGTGGAAATTTATTGGAAAACAGGAAATGTCACAAAATGGGGACTTTACTACTTTATAAGAACAATCTTCCTCATACAAAGAAATATAAATGTAATTTTCTTCTAGTAAAGGAAATTATTGTAAAATCAGGAAATCTCTCAACGTGGAGACTTTGCTATATTTATTCCTCATAAAAATAAAACATAATCATTTTCTTCTTGTAAATTTCTCGCTGTATCATAAATTTAATATTTTTATTTTTGCCCTTTTGTTTAGCCTCCTTATGAAAAGAAATTGATTTTCCTCCCTAAAATCTTTGCATTTATTAGTGCAGTACTTGGCCACATCATTTTCCTTTAATGTTGCCCTCATAATGTATTCAAAGTGCACCTATATATATATATATATATATATATTTTTTTTTTTTTTTTTTTTTATCGCCCATTGGAAAGTATTGAGGAAACCTGGTGTTGACATAAAAGTTGTATAAAAATAAAAGTTGTATAAAACGGATAAAACACTCTGGTACAGTTGAAGGTGGTAAATATTTGATTTTGGATGAAAATGGACAGCAAATCTAGTCATGTACTGTATGCATTGTTTGCTTTAGCGGATCGGACGCTATTTTTCTACAATGGTGTGTGTGTGTGTATGACAAATTGTGAAGAGCAGCCAGGATACATCTCATTGAAAATCCACAGCTTCTCACTAAGGGACATTCCGATGTGTTCTCTGCCATTTTGTTTTTTTTTTAGATTACGAGCCACGTAACCTGCAACCGTTCGTTATTTTATCTTGTTTGTCATACAAGGAGCTGGGAGGTTTTTTTTTTTTTTTGTTCCTGTTTGTCATTATGCGAAAATTAGAGCGTCTCCACTTTCTTACCGTGTTCTCAGGTCATATAACAACAAGAAATGGGATAATATAGATTATTATGACATCAACGTGAGCGCCGATCATATCTCCGTTAAAAATCGCAGTCGTAAAAATGCAGTATGTTGTTTTTTTTTATCGGAATTCAGTAGGGTTTTATACAAAAAAAAATGCACAGTTAGTCAAAGCTACATAATCTTGGAATAGCTTTTGTGGCGCAACAATGATAGAAATGTATTTCATGGTTGTTTTTGTCCATTTATGAATCCAATAGTGCATAAACTTTTTGTATAAATTCCTATGAATGTGATTGTCACCTTTTTGTCACCTCTAACCGCTGCTATACTGAGCTGCTCCTTTCTCGCCAAACGCGCCATCAGTAGGTTACTGACCCTCAAGTTTCTCTTTGTGCTATTGTACATTTTTATAATATATTTCTTTTGGTAAATGTCATCTAAAAAAAATTTTAAAAATCCATCTAAATAGCTGATTTTAAAATGCATATGTATGTATGAATATAAATGTATATGAATGTGTACATATGTGTGTAAATGTGTATATATATATATATATATATATATATATATATATATATATATATATATATATATATATATATATATATATATATATTTTTTTTTTTTTTTTTTTTCCCATCCAATCAGATTCCTACAAGTTGCAAACAGTCTGTGCCTTACCTTGTGTGCAAAATCTATACAATAATCCAGATTACATTGGTGTGCATATGTTTAAGATTGCACACAACTGGTCCTAGCAGTCAAGAAATGAGCCTTGGGTCCTACACAGTGTCGCTGAAGCGTAACAAACTTTAGGGGGAAAGTAATGTAAATCTGGGCCCAAAAGGCTTTGTGAGATTTTCTTTTTTTTTTTTTTTTCAAGGAAACGTTGCGTTCCTTCGTTGAACTCAGGATGCATTAGATGTACTGTTCATTTTCTAACTGATGTCATCTCTATTACTCTGCCTTATAGCGCACCAACTATACTGATTCACAGATTTTTTTTTTTGTTCTTTCTCCCCAATTCCGACAAAATTTGGGGGATTTGTAGTTGTGGTAGGAATAAGCTGATGTGATTGTTTTTGTCAAGTCTGCTTTTATGGCAAAGGCGGCGACGCGACGAGGATGTGATGTCATTGTGTACTGTGGCTTGGTACAAAATACTGTAAATGTGGATGAGGAATGTAGAGCTAGTCATTTAAATGATACGATAAGCTGACATTGAATGGATTTCAAAAATAAAAAAAAAATAAATTGAACCTTTTGTGCACTTTGTTTATACCTGAATATATATATATATATATATATATATATATGTTTGACATGTGTGTCAGAGTTTTAGTAGTTTCAATCAATGAATGAAGTTCTTAGGGGCATAGCAAGAATTTTTTTTTTTTTATGGGATAGCACAGGCAGGCTTTCATAAAATAAAATAACGTTTTTTTTTCATATTACTTTTATATTTTATTTTTCATTTTTGTTTTATATGTATATTTAAATTTAAATCTGCAGTTAATTATGTTTTTGTATTTATGTTTTATTTTTTTTATCTTTTATTTTAGATGTATTTGGATGTAAATAAGCTGTTGAAATAAATTTTAGCAGGTATCAAGTGGTCTAAGAATATTGTATGCACGTAAACATGGTGAAAAAAAAGCCATAGATAAATCAACATTTTGCCCTAGGTGGCCCAGCATGTAGCTCCGCCTCTGTCAGCAATCAATATGAGAGTGGAATGTAACTTTTTTTTTTTTGCTCCCTCTTTTATTAAAAAAAAAAAAAAATACATAAAATAAATTCCGTCTGGTCCGATTTGGAGGAAAAATATCGAGAAAAATACCGAGGTAAACCTGCGATTTATATGCATGGGGCGTAGGTGAAAATCCACGTAGTAGGAGTTTATTTCTTTTTAGTAAATAAAATTGCTATTTTCTGTTCTAACTTGCAAGAAAATATCGACGTAAACATTCAATATGAAAAGTTAAAGTCGCGTTTAGGCAGTTGCGCCCCCGCTGCGCTAGAGGGCGCGCAATCTTCAGCCACCGTTCTCGACTCATTCCGCTTCCGGTCTCGTGTTCAACATGGCGGCGTCCGTGGCCGTCGTTCGCCGCTACCTTTTACGACACAGGTCTTGTGTTCCGCAAACAAGCTTTGCACTAAAACGCAAATTTCACCGTTGCGTCTCTTTGCGCAACGGCTTGCTCCACGCTCTTCACAAACGCGGGATCGTGAAGGAATCTTTCCCGGATGACGCGGCGCACGACCGCCTCCCTCGCCTGCTTCAGTCGGGCGCTCAGACCGCGTACTGCGGCTTCGACCCCACGGCCGACAGCCTCCACGTCGGCAACCTGCTGGCCCTCATCGGCCTGCTGCACTTCCGAAGCGCCGGCCACCACGCGCTCGTCGTGCTCGGCGGGGCCACGGCGCAAATCGGCGACCCGAGCGGGAAAAGCAAGGAGCGGGAGCCGCTGTCGCCGGACGCCGTGGAGGAGAACACCCGCGGCATCCGCGAGAGCATCCACAGGATCGTCGCCAATCACGAGCTGCACTTCCACGACGGATCCAGGACGCCGGGGACCGTGACGGTTGTGAATAACCTGAGCTGGTACAAAGACTGGAACGTGGTGCGATTCTTGTCGGAAACCGGGAGGCACTTGCGCATGGGCGCCATGCTGAGCCGCCACAGCGTCCAGTCCAGGCTGCGGAGCTCGGAGGGGATGAGCCTGACCGAATTCACCTACCAGGCGTTCCAGGCTTACGACTTCTACCACCTGAACCAAATTTACGGTTGCAAGATCCAACTGGGCGGCACCGACCAGCTGGGAAACCTCATGACCGGCCACGACTTCATTCACAAGTAAATACCCCCGCAAACAAACTTCGACTTTTCAAATTGAAATCGATATCTAACACGTAGGGTGCCGCAAGCGAGACAACAGAAACGATCCAATCGATTGGAACGATTGATTCGGAAAGTGAATCGAGCTTTTGGAACGTTCGAAACATTTGCAACAGTGACATCTGCTGGTTAGATGTAAAATTTCACATTCGAGCAGAACAGTTTCGCAAACTTAAACTGCCCAGTGCAAATATATTTAGGTTGCATTCGTCGTAGTTCTTGCTTCTTTATTTTGAACATATGCAAAAAAAAAAATAGAGGAAATACACCCATAACAGAATCAATGCATGCCTCTATAGGGCATATTTCTCTTGTGTTAAAAAGCGTACAATTTTTTTCTCCTCCTTTGGGGGGCTTTTGGTGACTTTGATGTACTTGTTCCCCTCCAGAATGAGTGGCGAGGAGGTGTACGGCCTCACCCTCCCGCTGGTCACCAGCTCGACGGGCGACAAGCTGGGAAAGACTGCGGGGAACGCCGTATGGCTCAACCGCGACAGGACGTCCCCCTTCGAGCTCTACCAGTTTTTCCTCCGCCAGCCTGACGCTAGCGTGGAAAGGTGGGTGAGCCGCCGCCAAACTCGAGAACTCCCCGGTAGCGTGTTTGTGTGACGTGGGGGATTTATCCGTGTTACCTGAAGGCACCTGAAGCTGTTCACCTTCTTGCCTCTGGCCGAGGTGGAGAGCCTGATGGAGCAGCAGAGGGACGATCCCGGTAAACGCCTGGCACATAAACGACTGGCGGCCGAGGTGACAAAGCTGGTGCATGGAAAAGAGGGCCTTGAGAGCGCCAAGAGGTCAGAATTGTCTTAAAAAAATATTACCGCTCACCGGATTATAAGGCGCACCTCCAACGAATCGCCTATTTTAAAAATTTTCATATATAGGGCGCATCGCATTATAAGGCGCATAGAATAGAAGCTACAGTATTGGCTAGGGTTGCGTTATGCAGACACTAGATGGAGCTGCGCTAAAGGGAATGGCAACAAAACAACCGGAAACTTTTCAATCAGAAATTAAGAATAAAGATGATTTGTGGAAAGTACTATCTGAAGAATGGGGGAGGATACCTTTTGATTATATTATAAGACTAAAATGATCAGTGCTACAATGAGTCAAGAGTTTAAAAGAATATGATTATGAGGACATGAAATATTAATCCTTGTGCACACACTTTGCAAACTATACACATGCATTTTTTCCTAAATATGGAAATGCTTTTGAAAGCATCGTAATTCTAGTTAATGATGAGTATTTTTTCCCTTCAACCACAAGTAGGGCTGCACAATTATTCAAATTTTAATCGCGATCACGCTATTGACTGACATGATTAATTAAGCTAATTATATGCTATATTAACATTTAAAAAGCCAGCTATACATGTCAAATCAAGCACTTTGTCATTCTACCACCAGGGGGCAATGTATGTTTTCATGACAAAAGTCTACTTTTTTTCTCACCCTAATATATAATTTACCAATGTGAAATGGCATTGAGTTTCTCACCGGATTCCTAATATAGAGGATTATATAAGAAACTCTTTTGCCCAAGATCTAATTTCCCAGCAGCCAACATCCGCAATATAACACACTAATAGCTCCTTAATTGCAGTGTTTAGTAATATCACTTTTTTACGAATGCACATCTGAGCGTTGTCACTTGCGACAACTCATGACTGGGCCCCCCCAAGGATGTTTTCAGCTGAGTGACACCTATCTAGCTATCTATCTGGCTAACGTGTCGCTATACAGCTAACGTACCTAGCTAGCTTGCGTATCCAACCTAGCTAGCTATCTTACCTATACCTAGCATCCTATCTTGCTAGCTAGCGTATCCATCAATCTAACTAGCTAGCGTAGCTATAAAAAAACTACTATCTCACTCATTAGCGCACTAGCTAGCGTATCTGTCTAGCCACCTGTCCTTCCATATGGTCAATTTGTCCGGTTGTACAAATTTGATGGTTGTTTTTTGTGCAGATGCACCAACACGCTGTACCACAGCAGCGTGCAGGCGCTGGAAGAGATGAGCGACTTGGAGCTGCAGGAGCTCTTCCGAGAGGCTCCCTTCCACGAGCTGCTGCTGGAACCGGGGACCACGGTCATCGACGCCTGCCGCAGGGTGGATGCCATCCCGGATGGTCCCAAAGGGTACGTACCTACATAGGACGTCTATATATTACATCAAAAGTCAAATGGAGGAACGCTTCGTTAGCCTTTGATACTCGTTATTTTAATGATCTTCCATTGAAAAAGAATTGGAGCCGCAAAAAAGGTTTAGACATTAACGCTGCATAAAAAGGAACACTTTCGCCATAATTACCACAAATCCGCAAATATAGGACGCACCCTTCATTTTTGGTTCAAATTTTTTGTATGTTCTATGTTAGCGGGTATCGAACGCACCAACACTTTGGCAACAATGTAAAAACTATTGCAAAACAGAATAAATGTCATCTTTTGCAAAATTCTTCATACTTTCTTGCGTTCATATCCGTATGTTGTATATTGGTTGCGGATTGATTTAAGTGCATCTCAGATTTCCCACATTATGAGCGGTCAGTGAACGCTGCGGCAGAATACCGTTGAATGCGCTCCAAATTGTTGTTTTTCTTTTTTTTTTTCGGCTTAAGTTCATTTTGTCAAAAATACCCGACGTTGCGCACTAGGGAAATCCTTGAAATAAGAGACTGAGGGAGCTGAAATTTCACCGAGATGGCGACATATCAAACTTCAATATGGCAGCGTCATTCGGTTATCAGGAATGTGCCATCCCTTGGCTAAAAACTGCGAGAATAACGTGGAAGAGAATGACCCAAAAATGAAAGTACTTCACAAGGATGAAATAGATAAACCCAGAAAAAGACATTTTTCCAGGTCCCATTTGCACTTGAGCACCCAGGATAATAAAAGCCACGGCGGCGCTGGCTGCAACCCCCAAAACAGTCATTTCACATGGAGCGCACACTAATTATATACACTTAGAATATCATCAGCTGCCGAGCGAGGCGTCAGGCGCCTGGTCGCCGCACTCCATTCACAAAAGCGCTCATTTGAGTCCTTGGATGGCGGCCATCTTGCCATTGTCACGCCAGCGTTTTCGAGACTTGAACGCGGGGATTTGTGACGGGGCCCTCTTGGCGCAGGTATCGGATGGTTTCCGAGGGAGCGGTGTGGCTCAACCACAAGCGGATAGACAACCCGGAGCAGGTGCTGATCCCGAAGATCCACATCCTGGCAAACGGGCTCACGCTGGTCCGAGTGGGCAAGAGAAACTTCTATATTATCAAATGGCTCAGCCTTGGAAAAGGTGTGTGAAAGTGTTTTTTTTTCTTTTTTTTTTTCATCTAAATATTGTACAGGGATCATGTATAGCTTTAACTATGGTAATTAAAATATTTATTTTACATGGTTGCCTCTTGCTTGCTCAAAAGTTTTTTGCGAGATGAACAGCAGGGGGCGGCCTTGTCCTTTAACATAAACTACTGATGGAACACTCAGCACGCTCCTACAATTTAATGAGTTCATAAACAAGTAAATGGCATCGTTTTATTTATTTATTTTTTCCTCAACAGTCTTCGTTTTTATTGAAATTGTTTTTGAATACACTTGAAATTGATGTATGCCGCATATGAGCAAGTTTGCCTCACTTTCAAAATCACAAATAGTGCAATTCCTCAAGTTAAAATATTGTTTACCCTTTAGGCCTCAGGTAAATAGAATGCACTTATATAAAACTTGCTACACTATATGATATCCTGGAGTATTATATGATTTTTTTGTACATTTTCTATTGTACATACAATGCAAAATACTAGAGTTGATCAAGCATTTTTTTTTAAGAATTCTACAAATATGAGTGTTCATTCACATTTGTACAGTTGGACAAAATTTAGATAGAGATTGATAAATGGTTAGCTAGATCCTAGCTAGTGAGCTAGCTAGCTACATAGATACACTAGCTAGCTAGATACACTTGTTATCCGGATACACTATCAAGGTACGTGCTGACCTTAATTTCATCTTCATCCAGAACACTGTTAATTACAGTTCAGTTATGTTTAACTTTAAAGCACAATACTGTCACAGTAGATTATCGCACAGAGCTATTAATGCTCTGAACAATAAGAACTCACTAAAAACAACAAATCCGCTCAAAGTACGATTTTTATACATAGTATTCTTTTTATTATTATTATTATTATGAATCAATTGGAGCAACGCTCCCAATTTTTGTTGTACTCAATCCCAATGACAGTAAAGGCATTCTACTTCATCTTTCACAGTACAACAATTACCCCACAGTCATTTAGGTATATTTTTATGTAACTTTTATGTGCAATGCATTTGAATTGCATCCATATTACTTTCATTTAAGCACCGTGTTAATATTCAGAATGCGGATAATCTTACAGCGGTTTATGATTTTTGATGATTGCCGTTTTGGTTCTGATGGGAATATTAAAAGATGTTTTTGCATTTTCGCGAGTTAAAAAACTCGTTTGTAGTTTGTCGTCTACGCTTGCACGGACATCAAGGAGCCAACTTAATCGTGATGTAAATAAGTTATTTGTTACGTCACTTGTTAAACGACTTTTTTTTTTTTCTTCAAAATGGGATCATGCAACATTGAGCAATACAAACAAGGTGGTTGTTTGGCCCCGCCCTCCTACTTTGCGTGACCACCTTAAAAGAGTTGGGCGGGTTTTAAAAGCTTTAGGCCAATGAGAATTGGTCTTTATATTTTAAACGGCGCCTGCGTGTCAATCATGTTCCCTGTCCACGCCCCTCCCTCTCTACTCTTGCTAGTCGAGCTCTCAAACTCAAAGTACGGCTACTCAATCGCCATATTGGCTTCGGAGAAGCTCCAGTGCGTTTATTCCCTTCGGTGTTTTTTTTTCCCCCCTCCGGCGGATTTAAAGCGACAAGAAGCGGCTGCGAGTGGACGGAGGCGACGCCGATTATCACGGTTAACATTTGAATGGCGTGAACGGCTTTTTTTGTCCTCTTCATTCTACGTCGCATTTTATTTTTTTGGATCTTACCCAGCGAAGGTTTTTTTTTTTTTTTTTTGCACCCCGAAGAAAGTGGACGCCCCCGGCTGTTTTCGAGCGTGTTTCCTCGGCGGTGGAGGGGGCGTGGGGGATTAAAATAAAAGAAAATAAAAATAAAAGAAGAAAATGTCCGACGTTCGACTCTCGAGCGGCAGCCCGACGTTGGAGCGGAGCGAGCCGCGTTTAACGGAGCAGCCCAAGCCGTCAGCGTGTCGGATCCTCTTCGGCTCGGTGGACCACGACGAGCTCCGGCGGGATTTAAAGGGACACCTGCGGGATCTGGAGGAGGCCGCCGCCGCCAAGTGGACATTCGATTTCGCCTCGCACAGCCCGCTGGAAAGCGACGTCGGCTTCCGCTGGGAGCTGGTGGACTCCCGCGACGTGCCGGACTTTTATACGAGGCCGCCGCGGTTGGGGCGAACCGGCTCGGGGAATAATCGCGTGGATGTAAACGGGAACCACCGCTGCGTTGTCGCGGAGGCGGCGGAGGGCCGAGCCACCGGCCCGACGTCGTGCCCGGAGCAGTGCTACGCGTTGAGGAAGAGACCTGCCTGTCACGGTACTTAATAACCCCCGACCGGACTATTTTTTTTTTTTTTTTTTTTTGCTGACACCGTTTTAATGCTTTTCCCAGAGCCAACAACCCAAAGCAAGAGGTCGCACAGCAGCCCGACTGAACATCCGAACTTTAGTCGCTCCGCCGAACACACGCCCAGAAAGAGCAGCGGAAGCCCGGGGAGGCAAACGTGAGACGCACGGTGAGGATTCGTTTCGGTAATATTCGCCGTTTTAGTGATTAAAAAATATATCGTGAATTTAAAAACAAATGAGGTTATTCCACTGAAACAAAATTCACTTGTACTTTTTGTGTGTGTGTATGAACGTGTAAACACGAAAGTGCTTCTCGGCGTCGTAGTAATGTTTTGGTAGGGCGACGTCCACGCGCACGTACAAGCATGCGTGTGCGCGCGCACGTTTTTTTTTTCTTTCGCAGCACCTGGTTGTTGAAGTTGTAAACAACTCGCGTGCGCGAGGATAGCGTAGTAGTAGTAGTAACACGTCAGCAGCCACTGCCCTCGTGCGCGTGCGTGCGTGGGGAAGGTGCGCGCGCACATCTGTTTACGCCCCTGTAAGAGCGAAAATCCAAAGTAGCGCTTTTCTGTGTGCTTTTTGTAGTTTTTGACGGTAAAAAAAACGATTTACGATGCATTATTTGTTTTGCACACGGTACTTTTTTGAAGTTATTCAAAACCTGGCAGATTCTTAGTTTGTGGGGAGCTTAATGTATTTTTTCACAATTGTTACGTAGAGAGCAGCGTTTTAGTACTATTTGTTATTGTTTGTTTGTGTTGTTATTGTTTGTGCTCTGGTAATGATAGTAGTAATTCATAATATGTTAAGAAGGTGTGTCATTTTTATTTGGAGTGCATGTTTTTGCCTGCTTCAAATCACAAGCTCTAAATGTGAACAGCTTTTTCTGAAACATGGATTTCAAAACGCAGCAGGTTTTGATGTGTTGTTTAAAAAACAATCTATTGGTCTTTAATTGACTTATATACAGAAATATGTCCCGAGTGTCATCTGAATAACTCTTAGTATTTTTTTTCTTGACAGGGCAGACGATGCATTTCCTCTGTGTGTGTTAGGGGGAAAAACCCTCCAGGGTTGGTCGACTTTTTTTTTTTTTTGTGTCTGAAGAAGAGGAAGTACACACATCGTGAGAAACATATCGGCTCTCCTCGAGGGATGCTGTTGAAGCACTGATGAAGACAAACACTAAAAAACAAACAAAAAAAACAAGTTGTGGCACTCAAAAGAAATTTTTGTTTTGTGTTAAGTTACTGCCTCTGAAAAGCAGTCCATGTAGCAGTGTGCAATTAGCTTGGATTTATCTTCATTTGCTCCTTTTGTACTACCTGTGCGTGTGTATATAAATTATCATTTTGCTCAATATGTAGCACATAAGACCACATGGTGATTTGAAAAAGAAATCATACACATACATATATGTATGTGTATGTATATATATGTATATGTGTATATATATATATATATATATATATGTATATGTGTATATATATATATATATATATATATATAAAAGGTGTGAATTTTGATTTGACTTGAAGAATTGTAGTGTGGTTTGATTTCCAAAATGCTGTTTTATTTACTGAAAGGCAGTTTTCACTTTTGATACACATACACACACACACACGTCCGTATTTATAAACCTATAGCTAAATATATAAATGTAAATATGTATCTAGCTATAAAAATGTGTGTATATAGAGGGAGCTAAATACATAGCTATGTGTTTAGTTAAATATATATATATTTATATATATTTAGCTAAATGTATAGCTGTATATTTAGCTTTTTATATTAATTGGCTTTTTTATGTGTGTGTGTGTGTGTGTGTCGAGCTTCAGTTTGTCAAAAGTGTATCTTCACGCTTGGAAAGTCGTTAGTGAAGAACGGTACAGCTGTAGCGACTTTGGTGTTTCATTCACAGGATTGCAAAGTTCAAATGTTCTATTTAAATGGCCGGAATTATTTTTTTTTTTCTTCTTTAAGGTTTCTCTGAATCTGATGGTTTGCACACCTCAGCCTATATTCAAATGGTGTGGTGGAGTTGAGGTACTTTTTTTTTTTTTTTTAAGAAACGGCAAAGGGTGCAAAAGGTCATAGGTCGCGCGGTAAAGTCGTCCTCTGGGTCAAGTCGCCCGCCTTAATCTTTGTTTGAATGTTCTTACAAGACCAAACCGATGGGCGCCAAGTGCTTCTTTTTGACTTCACATAGTTTGACTTTGTGATAACCTCGAATTAAATCGGCAATTTTTGTCTTTGTTTTGTGTTTGGCCTGCTGATGATGTTCAAGTTGGCATCTAGAAGCTTTTTTTTTTTTTTTTTTTTCTTATTTTAATGGCCTTATGTTCCGAGCCCAGTTTCAAACTGGGCCCGGCATAAGAACAGCAGCTTTTCTCAGAAATGCAGTCGCTATTGCTTGTGTATTTTTGTGTAAATACTTCCTTTGTACATTATTTTGTAAAAAACACAAAAATGGAAAAAAAAAACCACTGAGAAATTATACTAACTTATTTATGTCATTTTTTTTTAATGTAGAATATAAAAGTTTGTTTTTTTGATTCACGGTTATCCAAAGTGGCATTTACTTTATTATAATTGTATTATTTTTCGAAAGCATATTTGTGGTAGATTTTTTTTCTTATCAACAAGGTTGCAAACTGAGCCTAATAAAATATTTGATGTGCGTTTTTTTTTTTTTTTGTCGTGTGTGGTCATAAATTGTTGCAATCAATTAAAAAAGTTGAAATTGAAATCGAGACAACGTGTGGCTTCTTTTGTTCCGTTCTGTCGATGCCGATGATTGACAGGTAGCTCGTCCAATCAAAAGGCGAGTGGCGAGCAGACCACTCTCTCCAGCCAGTAACATTGTCCAATTTATTACCGGAACTTCCTCATGAACCCACGAAAGCACAACATTTATTGAATGTATTTTTTTTAGAAATATGTGCATGCCCCCCCCCCCCCCCCCACACACACACACACACACACTTTTTTTAAAGTGGCTTCAATGTTTTTTTTTTTAAAGTGGCTTCAAGTAAGAAGGAAAACTCGAACATTTTGTGGTTTGTGTTCTTCAAACCTGCACAGTAAGCTTGAAGGGGAAATCCCTATTTATTTGGCTTTTTTTTTTTAAATAAAATTACGACCATTGTTACAACAAAAGACAAGGGCAATCCACAATTCCGTAAGTCAAACGTTTTTATGTGATTTTTCATTTGTTATTTTCTTCCCTAATGCAGTCGTTTTTGTCAGTGAAATCATACAAACGTTTTCATTGTGTGTATGTGAAATACCATTTGAAACGACTCTGATGTTGCATATAATGCAAATGAAAAAAAAATCATTCGCAAATCATTTAAAACCCATATTTAAAAACCCAATCCATTGGAAGCACTACAAAGAAAATGTACTAATGCCCAAACTGGTTTTAACATTACTTTTAACGTTGTTGTTTTTATTATTCTTTCATATTGAATTTAATTTGATTGTAACAGTAACCACAGTTTAAAACCCTACTTTGAAAGCCTAAGCTAAGTTTAAAACCCTACTTTGAAAGCCTAAGCTAAGTTTAAAACCCTACTTCGAAACCCAAACTTAAATTAAAAACCCTACTTTGAAACTATAACCATAGTTTGAACCCCTACTCTGAAAGACTAACCCTAGTTTGAAACCCTAACTCGAGTGTAAAACCCTGCTTTGATACACGAGCTCTCAAAGCAAACACCCTAATCTGAACCTCTTAAAATAATTTAAAATCCTACTTTTGAACCTCAACCCTACTTTGAAACGCCACTATGAAACCCTAACCCCATTTTAAACCATACCAGGAAGCCCTAACAATTTGAAACTATACTTCAAAACACGAATGCTATTTAAAACCCTGTTTCGAAATCCTAAATTGATGTTTTTACCATTTGTTTGAAACCAGGTTCGAAAACTCTGACCCTAGTTTTGAAACCCTACTTTAAACCCCTGACTTTTGTTTCAAACCCTAGAAACCTTAATCCGAATTTAAAATCCAATTTATAAACCCTAATCAAAGTTTGAAAGCTTACTTTGAAAGCCTAAATCTAATTTGAACCCCCTTTAAATCCCTACTTTGAAACTCCAACTCTAATTTGAAAAAAACACCCAGAAAACCTAACCCTATTTTGAAACCCTACTTTAAAAAAAAAACGTTTTTTCTGGGGGGGTGGTATTGGCAAAAGAATCGAAAGTTGATGAATGTTCAAAAACACTTGTTTGGTATTTTCAAACTTCAAAAAGTTAATGAAAACTAACAAGTGTCATGACCAACAACAAAAAAAGTGCCGTGGTCTGACGAGTCCACATCTCAAACTCTCCATAGAAATCATGTTCTCCAGGCAAAAGTGCAAAATAAGCATCCGGATTTTCGCTGGATGCATTCTGGTTTGTAAAAGACCGGCCTGCCAGCAGTCCTGACCCATCTGCCATTGAAAACGTTGTAAATGGGACAATGGTGGACCCCAGCCACAAACCTTCAACAGTTAACATCTTGAGTTTCTTTGTTGTGGAAAGATTGTCCCTTTGAAGTACCAAGCACCACCTGTGTGTTGTTGCCTCGCTACTTCCTGTGAGGCAGTCACAGGAAGCCACCTGCAGACGTGTGCGTGTGTCGGGGTCCCGTCCTGAAGTGTGCAGGTGGGTAACCTCAGCCGGAGCGGTCCACCCCCACGGGCCCATTGTCCCCGTTCGGGGGGCCTTTGTATGCAGGGCCATTGTGAGGGGCCAGGGGCCGGCCACTGTTGTGTCTGGCCCTTCCCTGCGCAGACAAAGGTGGCGGGGGCCTGGGGGGTGGGCGTCAAACTACACCCTGACCGCCTGCTTGAAGAGTTGCCTTGCTGCTTGACTGACTGCAAGTGTGTGTGCCCGTCAGTCAAACCGCAATGTTTCCAACCTTATTTTCAAACCCTAGGCAATTTGAAACCACACCCCTAGTTTGAAACCCGACGATGAAACCTTAACCGTAGTTCGAAACCCTACATTGAAACCCTAACTCCAGTTTGAAACCACAGCCATTTGAAAACATACTTTTAAACCATAACTAATAGTTTGAAGCCCTAGTTTGAAAGCCTAACACCAGATTCAACCTGTTCTTTGAAAACCTAACCTCAGTTTGAAACCCTACTTGGAAAACTTAACACCCATTCTTTGAAAACCCAACCTAGTCTAAAACCCAAATTTGAAACTCTAATACCAGTTTCAGGCCCTTCTTTGAAACCTAACCTCAGATTGAAACCCTACTTTGAATCGCTAACCCTCGTTTGATACCCTACACACAATTCAAATCCCTACCCTGAAACCCTAACTCTAGTTTGAAACACTATATTGGAAACCTAACACTGGTTTGAAACCCTAAACCTCATTTGAAACCCTAATGTAAACCCCATCTCTAGTTTGAAACCAAACGATGAAACCCTAACGATACTTTGAAACCCTACTTTCAAAGTGTAACCTGACTTTTAAACCCTATCACCAATTTCAACCCATTACTTGAAAAGGGGGCTCAAAATGATGTGTGGTCAGAACAGTATCAGACTGTAACCACACATCTCTGTCCGTTCTCCTCGTGAGCAAAAATAATCTAAAGCCTCTTGTCTTCCTTCCTTGTGTGTTGTTTATTAAATGTTTTAGGTAATTTAAGAAAAACCCTTCATTTGAAACTGTCAGTCTCCGCTTTTGAATAAGTTTCCTTGTTCTTTTGTAGCTTCAGAAAATACGTGGTTAAAAATGTAGTTACAAAATACTTCAATATAACAAAACGCAAAATAGAAATTGATATAGCATGCAACAAACTGTGTTTTGTGGCCTAAAATCCTTAGTTTCAAAAGTTATCTTTTAAATTAGTTTTTAAAGATAAAATTGTCTTAAATATTGTAGTTTATGTCCTTATTTTTTTACACTTAATTAGTGTAACATGAACATAAAATAAAAACAAAGTATGACGCAAAAAAAAAAAACCCAAAAACAATTTGGCTACGTTGACAGACGCATGCTAGTCATTTAGCGGTAGCTTTTAATCCATCTATTAAAATTATGGTTTTATCTTGTGAACACATGTCACATAATAAAAGTTGTGTCAAACAACCTGTAATTACAGGTTCTCATGTAGAACAGGACTTTTTTTTTTTGTTGTTGCAGACATCCGGAGGCCAACTCAACATGTTGACGCCAGTAATTACACAGTGACAACAAAAATGTTGGACATGCCAAAAATTGCTTTGGTCTTGTATCACTGCATCTTTGTTGTTTTTCGAGGTGGCCAATTTTTAAATGGTCATATTTATTTATTTATACATATATTTTTATATCAAGCTTTATATGAAGTGTATTATATTGTATGATATTACTATGTATTATTCACTTATTTTTTTAAGTATATTTTATTTGATTCTTGACATGATTTCATATTACATTTAACATAACTATTATATATATCAATTGTTTAGCAACATTAAATAGAGAGTTAAGAATAGTTAGCAATCTAGCTAGCAAGTGACGCTAACTTCGGTAATGTTAACAAAATGTTTGCCACACACTTGTAAATGTGTAATGTGACACTGGAATAATTGAAAAAAAAATGGTGATCGTCATCTTGAATATAATTGTTTTTTGTTTTTTTAATTGGAAACATTTTACCCCTTACTATACATGATCAATTTTTGCATAAACAAAAAAAGCCTTACACTACATTGTCTTTTTTTGTTTAATTACCCCCCTAAAAAACCTCCTTATCTTACAATACGTTTAAAAAACATATATATATATATATATATATATATATATATATATATATATATATATATATATATATATATATATATATATATATATATATATTAGAGTTTTTTTGTTTTAGAGTACATGGCCAATTATTTTGAAAAGCTGCCCTGCAAAATGGCAGTCTCATGAACTACTTGTGATTTATTTTTCTCTTGTTAAATAATAAAAGTAATGAAGGAAAATCCTGTAGTTTTGGACGGTATTGCTATTTTAATGGTAAGCCGACTGGAGGATCTGTTTGGCGCGCGTTGGGGCGCCAACTGCGCCTCCATCGTTTTTTCTCAGCTGCCGCTTGTGCGGGCGCGCACCTGTCGCCCGCTATCCGCTATCACGTAGCGTGCGGCCGGGCCTCGCCGGACAGGTGGCGTTCAGGCTCCGACCGACTGACGGCCACAAACAATCGAGCAGCTGGGCCCTGGTGGGAGGAGCCAAATAACAAAGTTCACTAATCATGTCAAATCCTGTCAATAAAGTTTCCTTCTTTTTTTTTTTTCCTTTCAACTACAATTACATTTTTTGTTGCTTCTGGGACTGAAAAAGACGCATTCATGCAAAAAAAAAGAAAGAAGACAAGCAAAATAATGCAATAAACAAGCAAATGAAAATAAAAAAATAATACATCACAAAGTGATGGGAAAATGAAGCCTCATGAAGCATTTTTGATATTTTTGATTGCCCATCCTGTTTCAAAGAGGCGCAGGAAATGTAATATATTTTCATTGGATCGGTCTTCATCTTTAAACCATGAGCACCATCTAGAGGAGTAGAAAAAAATTCCCAGTGCTTCATGAAGCTTCATGAAACTTCGTTTTCCCATCATTCGTATACCTTTAGCTGACTTCGGTCCATAAATGGTGTCAAATAACAAACAAGCTCATTGGTATAATTTAGTGAAGTGAAAATGAGGCCTCATGAACCACACGTTATAATGTTTTCCTCCACTAGATGGTGCTCTTGGTTTAAAGGACAAGTGCTTTTCCACTGCATCTTTTAACGCGGTAATTTGTCCAATCCTTTGATCTTTACATCAAAGGCATTTCACATCAAAGGGACATTAAAAGAAGACAAAAGGGAGCTGAAATTTCACATCAAAGGGAAAGCATTGAAAGAAGACAAAAGGGAGCTGAAATCTCCCCCAGATGGTGACAACATGTCAAAGTTCAGCATTGCACAGGAGTGTGCCATCTATTGACAAAAATACAGCGAGACTGAAAAGAAAATGAAAAATGGTGAAAATACTGCGCAAGGGTGCCATCTAGAGGAGGAAAAAAATCTAAAGAGCTTCACGAGGCTTCGTTTTGCCATCACTAGAATAATCAGCATCGTGACCTTGTCCTTCATTCAATTAAGGACATACGCAGAAGCAGACACGGGCCATTATTAGCGTCCAATTGGCTTAATTTCGCGTCCACCTGGCACGGCTAATACGTAGCCGTTTTGGTCCGGGCCACAGAGACATGCGCTATCCATAACTGGCTCTTTAGCCGCTAAATGCTCCACTTTGTTCCACGGCAGCAGCTCCACCAGAAACGCGGATCCGCGCTTAGTTGGATTTTTCTTGCCCCCCCCCCCCCCCCCCCCCCCCGACGCAAAATAATGGAGTGGCTTGTCGGCCTTGGCAGAGGTCCGCGCTCTCCAAGTGTCACCAATTTGATTTGGACTCTTACGGATTGAGTAACACGCCGGGGCGTAATGAGAAAGGCCTGCTCGTCTTGTCGGGTCGGCGCTTGTTTTCTTTTGCTGTACAAACGGCTGACAGGGACGCTTAGAGTTGTTTGCGTCTGATTTATAGCCGCCGGTTTGTTGTTTGCTATTTTCTGCAATGTGTGAGACATTTTAAAAAAAAATTCTATCCTGCTCAGTCAGCGTATGCCTTTGCGTCCACTGTGGTGGACATTTGTTTTTAGTCCAGATCTTTTGACTAATTAGAGCTACCCTACTACTTATTAAGAAAAATGACAATGAGAGCATTGAATGAGAAAAATCTCTCCACAAAGCGTGAAAAAAATAGCTATTAAAAAAATGTCTATTGGAGATGATTTTTTTAAACATGTCAATATACACAAACAGCATGAAGACACTTTTCGAAACGACCGACAGTGGACCCCCGCTATACGAAATTAATCCGTTTCGGGGTTGAGATCGTAAGACGAAATTGTCGTATGGTGGGCCATAGAAAGCTATGCTAATTAGCTAATGCATCCAGGTAAAAACATCAAAATTGTTCATACATGTTACAAAGTGGTAATAAAATAGTATAGCACGTGCTACTTGTATATAAAATACATGTATACAATTAAATAACATCATAAATACAAAATATATAAAGGAAAAATGACATTTTATTTACCTTTGAGTGACGTTGACTTGCGCTACTTGCTACCATAATCCCTAGCAAATGTAGCCCAGCCTAGCCTTTTTGGTATTTCTTGATTATCTCCATCTTGGTTTCCATAGTAACCATCTGCTTACTTCTCCCTTTGACATCTTGGGAGCCACGGCTGGTCAATTCAACTTTGACTTAACTACTAAAATGTAGTCCATTTGTCCCATCACTGGACATTTGTTTTTGGTTGAAATCTTTTGACTCATTCTAGCCACCCTACTAAGTCCTAGTGTCCTCAGCAGAGGACATCCTGTTCTTTTCAATAATTTCTCATGTGTTTGGGTGGGATGCAATTCGCCGTCTTGCTGAGACAAATTGGACACAACGGTAAGGCTCAGGAGGATATTTTGAAATGGTACGCGAAAACGCACAAGGGGCTCACCTCGTAGCTCCGCCCATGCGTTCATTCACAGGAAAGCCGGTCAACAAACGAGATCCAGCGATGACTATTTTCCGTTTATCGACGTGAGAAGATCGATTGGGAAGATCTCGATCTGCCCGGCGGATGGGGCAGGAAAAGCCTGGATGTTTCCTGGCTGGTGGAACCGAACAATCCAGTTTTTTGGGGTGCAAATGCAAACTCCGCACAGGATCCGAGCAGAGTCCCCTTCCCAAGTGTGCGATGGGCAGATTGCGGCGGCCCTTCTGTCCCCCCCCCTCGGGCGCTCGTTTAGTAAAGGTCCCAGATCAAACCGTCTTTTGAAGTTGTCCCGTCTTGAGATGAAAGCGGCGGGCAGCTCGGTGCGAGACCCCCCCGCCCCCAATTGATGGAAACCAGAGGGCAAGCTCTAGCTTTTCGACCCCCCCCAACCCTCATGTCGCCTCTCCAACTAATTGAAAGTAGCTTGGCGCTTATCCCTTCTCGGTCCTGCCCCCCCTTGGGATCTCGGGACATCCCTAGTCATCTTTGACCTTTGGAGTGGTAATATGAAACCATGGAAAAAAAAAAAATGAAGGGGGGGTGGGTGGGGTGGAATATATTGCAAGTTCCAAGCAGGCTCCAGGGGAAGTTTTCCCTTTTTGTAGAATTCAGGAAATTTGGCGCAAATCAAGTTTCATCCCTGGATGGAAGCAAATTAAGGATTGGATGAGGCGTGTCATGAAACTTTTTTTTTTCTTTTTTATTATTTACAGCATTGCTATGGTGCAGAGGGTGTGCGTGAGTATGGTTTACAATCATTTCCATCCATCTGCGGCACAGGAGCCTCGCTCTCTGCCTTTCGCGTCGAAGCAGCGCCCGTGTTTCCGTGGGATCATAATTTCAGTGCAGTAAGGCAATGTCTCTATTTACAACGCTTAGAAAACTGTACAGGAGAGCCAATCAGAATAATTGCGTCAACGTTTCAACACAAGTTACAGAGGATACAGTCGAACCTTAATTAGTTGTTATTCATTAAAAAAAAAAAGTAATAATTGTGCCAAAAAATCAAGAAAAATGAGAAATGTTTTTGGGAATGAGCTTTAGCCAGGGTGATTAGTGGAGAGTTATGGAGAATCTCTCATAACTCATAACCGTATATCGTATCATGTAATTTGAGCACCTCCGTTAAAAGAAAAAAAAAAATTCTAATGGCGTTAGCTGCAGCTTCAACATTAGTAGCTAGCAGTGCTAGCAGCACTAGCAAGCAGCGTTAGCAGCTAGCTGCACTCAATCGCCCCATATTAATAAACAATTGGTTCGGCATTCATTGTAGAAATTATAAAGTAAATTAACGTGTTTTAGGATGATATTAAGCTTTTGTTCGACATTCTTGTGTAAAAATGATAAAGTAAGTTAACGTGTTTTAGGGTGATAATAATAAGTAAATAAAAAATTACAGTTGAAACTGAAAAAAGGCAGTTGAAAACATTTACTCGATTCATCACAGGCCTTTACTGTCTAATCGATTATTAGAATTATAATAAGAAAATAACTCAAAAAAAAAAATCAAAGGTATTAGCCACTGAGTTGTTGTTAACTTGAATAAAATTCAATCCAGGAGGACGTTTCATCAAACTTTTAAATACTGTACAGTTAATTTACAAACACTTTAGAAGGATATGAAAAGAAGTAACCCTTAAAAAAAAGTTTCAGGAGTAACGTAGCTGGTGATGGCAAACGAAGCTTCGCGAAGCAGTTTTGATGTTTCTTTTACTCCTCTAGATGGCAGTCTTTGAAAATGTGGAGGAATTGCTTCCATTGGACAATCTCTTAAACAAGAGAAGCATTTAAGTAAGAAAAATATCACAAGTGCTTCATGAGGCTTCATTTTCCCACCCAAAAAAAAAAAAAAAACCGAGAGAAAAGAAAAAACACCACTCGAAGACTCACACTTGTCCTCTTCCTCTCGTGTCCCCTGCTGCTTATTCCTGTTAATTTCTCTTCTGTACTCTCACTGTTTGCAGACCAAATACTTGTCCCATTTTTGGTACGTGGTAGTACCAAAGTTCTTTGAGTTCCTAAGAAACTTCAAAAAGTCTTTTAGAAGTGGATCCTGGCAGATATAAAGAAGATTCCCGGCGGTGCTGCTTAAAGATGATTGATGGACAATCCCAGCGTAAACACACCTCTGCCAAAGGTCCGTCCATTTTTTTTTTTTTTTTTTTTTACAATCTTCAGTCCAAGTAATATTTCTAAACAGGACTGGATAGCGCCTGGGCTGAATGAAGTCCTCCCCTGCTCGTGTTATCCGATTACCTCTAACAAACACGCTCTAAATCGAGATGGCCGTGTGTGTGTGTGTGTGTGTGTGTGTGGACGCGGCCAAGATAAATTTTGCGGAATTCCTGGACTCCCGTTCGGGGAAGCTCGGCGCTTTGATTGCTAGCTGGTTAGTTGGGGAATAATATTAGGGAAGAGCGGGCACATAAAAATTGCCGGCAGGAAAATAAATGGCCAGGAGAGCCGCGACATTGGGACGAGCCCCAAAAAAGGGCTACAGTAGTTATACCATTATAAAGTGAGTCCGTTTTGGGGATAAACCTCTTGGTGTCTCTTGTTCTGTTGTAGGTTCTGGTGGGGAGATGTCGGGGGGATTTAAGTCAAGAACCAAACCCAGAAAGGGGTTCGGGGTGATCCTTTAGGGCCCCTCGTCGATGCTGACACCCATACGCTTCTGGATGGTCACTCTGCGGATGGACGGCCTGGAAATCAGTTCAGGCTTGGGCAGGAACTGCTCTGTTAGGATCCGCAGGACCGAGTCCACTTTCTGGTCCATCTGGTAGACCTGGAGGGTAAGGACAAAAAGCGCGCCTTGAACACTGCAGGCATTTTTCGTTATTTAACTCATTCAATGCCAGGGATGTATTTTCACGTATTTTAAGTAGTCCGGACATTCACTTCTAAGATATTTCAGTATGGATTTAGTATGAAAGAATCTGGAAATTAATGTCCTTAATGTACTTAAGTAAGGATTTAATAGTTAAGTATCTGGGATTTAATATCCGGATTCTTAAAAAAACGTGAATAGCATAGCATAACGATATTCCGACTTTTGTACAAATTCAGGCCTTGCAGGAACCACATGTACCTTTAAAAACCAGCGTTGTAGCGGCTAACCGATTAGCCGCTAACTAATATCGAAGTTTAGTGTTTCCGTTTCACGTATGAGAGTTTGCGTGTGAGTTTCAGTGGTATATGAGAGTATCTTAACGGAACCTGAGAACTTTTCAGTCGGACGCAAAGACGACGGGCAACCTTCTGCCGCTGAACTTCAATTGGCACTTTTTTTTTCCACTGGCTCCAGCGTGGATGCCTTCTCTCTTTTTCTCATCTATTAAGCGAGCGCGTCTGACGGGTCGGACGTTTTTATGGCAGAGCGGGACATTTAGGAGTTGGTCGTTTTGTTGAAATACGATCGCTAAAGTAGGACGCATAAAATATGAAAAATGAGTCATACCGAGGAATGGCTTTACATCCGCGCGCACACTGCAGCGTTGTAAATATTAGTCTATAAATGACACAGGCCAAAGATGAAAGTTTTGTGTCCATTGCCGTGGACATTTGTTTTTGGTCTCTGTCTTTTGAGCTTCATTTTCTCATCGCTTACCCGTAGATGGATTTTTTTTTGTTTTTGTTTAACCCTTGTGCGGTATTTTGTCCAAGCCTTTGATCTTTACATGAAAGGTAGTTCACATTAAATCAAAAGCATTGAAAGAAGACGCTAGGGAGCTGAAATTTCACATGTCAAATTTCAACATGGCACTGAGTTATCAAACTCAAATACTGTGAGAATGACCCAAAAATAGTCAAAATACATCAAATTCACATCACATCAAAGGGAAAGCATTGTAAAAAGACAGTGGGGAGCTGAAATTTCACCCAAATGGCGACAACATGTTAAAGTTCAACATGGCGTGACCACTTAGTTGTTACACTACCAGGGGTGTGCCATCCATTGGCTTAAATACCGCAAAAAATACATGGAAAAAAAATGACCCAAAATGGTCAAAATATTTGCAGAAGGGTTTTATTACATTTTCATTGCGTTATACTTTATTTTCAAACCAAGAGCGCTATCTAGAGGAGTAAAAAAAAAAATCTAATATTATATCACTTATTTTCCATCGTAACTGGCACAAATGACTGAAACCATTAGTGTAGGAAGGTGACAATTTAAAAAGTCAAACATTCTCGGTTCAAGGTCACTCTCGGTCCGACCGCATCTGAAGTGTCCTCCAGAAAACAAACGTCAACAATTTGTGGGCTCATTAGTCCACAGCACCTGCTGCTATTTAGCTGCAACCCCCAACCCTAACATTTTTCTTTTGTTTCTGTGTACACAGAAGAGTCATTTAGCCGTGACTTTGCTTGCACCGGAATGACGGTGGGCTCCAAAGGACCACTTCATTGCCCCCCCCCCCCCCCCCCCCCCATTACGCTCTTAAAAATAAATGAACCGTAGTTAAAAAAAAAAAAAAAAAAAAAACTTCACAGATGCCACAATCGGCCCAAAAACGTAAAAATACATTTCGTTCAAGTAGCCACGATGTTGAAAAGTCAAGGACTCAATAAATGCTAATACTGCCAGTAATAAGTGCTTTTCTTTTTCGCTTAAGCTAACAAAAGGGGCGTTTTGATTGGCTGCCCGCAGAGTTGACTTAACAAGCCCCCTTTTCGAAAATAATTAGATAGCAGTTGCGTATTTTTTTTAGAGAAGGTCTTTGTCTTAAACCCTTTGGACTTAAGCTGCATGCTGGAGGACAGGAAACGTTTGTGTGTGTCTAAACCAATAAAAATGCTGAATTATGATGATGTCATCCACTTCTGGGCGATAAGTGGACCAAGTTTGGCCAATCAAAATCAAATGATGTTGCTTAGAATGCCCTTGATGACCTTTTGGATCTTACAAAATGGCTCTCAAAACGCGACTTCAAATTTATGTTCATGCTAGTCAAATGAATTTGCTTACTGTATAATTTTAGGGGTCGCAGGTATTAACATTGAAAGTTATTTTGAAAATAGATCACATCATTATTTTAGGTTTTTTTTGTGTGCCTCCCAGTGGACAGTCATGGAAGTGTGTTGCAGTTTAGTGATTCGCTATCATTCGTGCTTGCAGAGTTGATTCAATATTTTCAATATTTTAAAGAGGAGATATTGTCTTAAAAGGAGCTTACCATATATAAAATCACAGATTTTTGCTTATTGAGGGTCTGGAATATATTCATAGCAAAAAAATTGAGGCTCATTATGAAAAAGAGAAAAAAAAATATCCATAAACAAACGTGTAAAAAAGAAAAACTAAAAAAATCTTCAAAACAGAAAAATTGTAAAAATACATTGTGAAATACAAAAGACAAAATAAATACAAAATAGTTCCAAACAGATAATTCCAAAAAGCTATCAGTTGTCTGAAAAACTGAAAAAAATACTCACAAAATTAGAAAAAAAAGACTGATTCCCAAAACAAAAAATGTAGTTAAAAAATAAAAAAATGAAAATGAAGTCGGGAAAACAAGAAAAGAATACTTTTCATTATAGTTTAAAAATGAAACAGATTGTATTCAGTGGGCAATAATTAATATCGTGATACCGCCAGCATCTGATATCAACCCATGCTTACCTTCAAGTCACTTTTACCAAAATCTGGACAAGTTCTTCATTTTTTGTTGAAAGAACTCATTCAGGTACAAAACGGCTTCACATTTACTCATTTCCGGCCATCTTGAATTCACCACATTGATCTAATCAAGACAAGGGGTCGGCGGGCACAGGTTTCCTCAAACTCGGCTTTTCCGACCCCTTCCGTTCCGATCCCCGATGAGGAGCGCTAATGGAACGAGACGTGGACGCGATGGTCCCCGCAGGGCACTTTGCCACTCAAAAGAAGCGTGTAGGAAAGCAAGAGCGGTCAAGCGTCGGCAATAGATGATGACGTACGTTGACATTTGACACGGGATGCTTTTAAAAGCCCCGCCGGAGACGGCGCCGCGACACATGCGCCGTGTTATGAACGTCACGCTTTACTATCTCGCTCAAGATCACAGTGATGTTTCCAAAAATGGCATCTGGACAGCACGCAAACAACGCTTCTCCACAAGCGCACGTACGTGCGGTTTTCAAGCTATTTCAGTGATTTCGGAGCTCGGCGGGAGTCAATAAGTTGCTTTGTGCGGCCTTAGCGGAAGAGCCGACAGAGTGAGTCACGGCGCCATCTGTTGGCGGGTGACAGCGCTTCCGCACGGCCAAATTCTTCCGTCATTTCAGACAAAAGGAAACGAAAAGATGTCAGTCAAATTTTTGCTCATTTTTATTAGCCTATTTCATGCTTTTTGGTTTATGTTAGCATTAAGCTAACATAATTGTTTGTTGTTTCGTTGTTTTAATTTGATTTTAGTGTATATATATATATATATATATATATATATATATATATATATATATATATATATATATATATATATATATATATATATATATATATATATATATCATGTCTGTTTTGTCTCAAAAGCAGACAAAAATATCCCCCAAAATGGAAAATAAAAGACAGAAAAACACAGTCCAAAAACCAACATAATAAAAGAACGGACAAAAACTATTTTAAAATAGTGAAATAAAAATAAATACAAAATAGCTCGAAACAGAAAAAATACCCCAAAATAAAACGTTTTGAAAAACCAGAACCAAATTTTTACAAATGAACAATACCAGGAAAAAAAATCCCCTCCAAAACTCACAAAATATTTCATAAAACAAAAAAAAAGCTTCAGAAAAAATTCGGAAAAATTAAAAAAATACTCCAAAAACTGATAAATACTAAAAACCGATGAATAGTAAATAGTAAATAGTAAATATCTCCTCCAAAATAAAAAATATTTTCTGAAATTAAATCTAAACTTAAAAAAAGTCTGAAAAACAGAGAAATTATTCCCAAACCAGAAAAAAAACACTAAAAACAAGACATATATTTCATTAAATAAATCAATTACTTTGAAAAACGCAAACTACAAAACCTCGTTGGAAAAAAGTTTCCCCCCCATTGAATATAATATGCTTCTCTATTGACTTTATTATTCTTTATCCGAAGCCTTAACTGCACTGATTTTGCTGCTATTTGAATTTCCCAGTCATCCACTTTCATTACGTAATCATTTGCATTTTTTAAGTGCACAGGGTCACTCCAGGTGAATTTGCCCCTGCATGGACCCCCGCTGGCACCCACCACCGGTGAATAGAGCGTAAGGGCACGAAATGTGAAAAACGTAAAAAAAAAAAAACTACAACCAGCTCGCTGACATGCTGAAACCATTACGTGTTTTCAGCACCCAACATGCTGAGTGATGGCAGATGACTTAGTAACGGGGCAGCGCTTCGTGAGTCATTAGTCATTTGGACACACTTGGCCCCAGCCGGGGGGGTGGGGGGGGGGGGGGGGGGGGTTTCCTCTCGCGAAACCACACATGAGTTTACCTCGTCATGGTAACCGCATTTTCAAAACTAATAGAATACTCGAAATGTGCGGGGGGCATTTTAACGCTTGTAGCGTTATGTTACAAATGATGGAAATTCCTTCGATTTTTTTTGATGATATCATAAATTAATCCATTGGAAAAAAGAAACACGAGGGTGTTGAAAGTTCCAGCAGATAATTAAAAGATGTCAGTTTTCAAAACGCAACCATTCTGACATTTCTGTGTGATTGCAGCTGAACATGCAAGATTTTGTGTACAAAAATAACCATTGTCCAAATTTTGGACCATATAAAACCATTATACTTACAATTTTTGGGATGTATTTTAATAGGACTTATTATATAGGTTTTCCTGCGATTTTTGCAATATTCTGTTGATATTCCGGTCAAACTATGTCGGCAAACTGAATTTTTTTTGCTGACTTGTGTTTCACCTTAGCACAGTAGGTGGCGGTAGAGACCAGTTAAAGCATCAACCTCACTTCAAATTAGAAATAACTTTAATTATTAGACCTTTAAAAGAATTTTAAAAATTAGAAAAAATGCAATGCGTATAGTTTGCAAAGTTTGTGCACTCTCCCCAATGCTGCGATTGAACATATTAACTCATTCAATCCCAAAGACGTATTTTTAAGTTTTTTTTTCCTTTTCCCACGAGTCAAGATATTCAATCCCGTATAAATGTTTTTCTAAAAAAGGGTCTAAAAAAAGCTGGTACTCAATGAACTATGTAATCAACTACTTTGGGTAATTAAGTAGTAATCAACTGCTTTATATAATTATGTACAAAAACATCAATTACTTTGGGAATCAATTACCTTAGTTACTAAAGTCATCAATTCCTTTAGGTATGAAAGTAATTGATTACTTTAATACTTAATTCATATAGTACCAGTCATTTTTAGGCGGTTTAGCCAAACACTTGAAAAAAGTTGTAAAAGTAATTACTTGAATGTCTAGACTCTTGAAAAACGTAAAAATACGTCTTTGGGATTGAATGAGTGAAACGCTGGCAAAACCACAAATAATTTTGAACCAAACTAAACTGGAAATTTGCCAGACTTATAATCAAGCATATGCTGTAGTATGTCTCCGAGACTTCTTGTTTCTTGGCATATCTGACCACAAATCTCCATATGATCAAACATGTGACCGAGCGCATTGCACAATTGCAGACATGTGAGATGTGACTTCAATTACCTGCTCTCCGTCTTTCCACCATAACAAATAAAGAGAATGCAGAAGTAATCGTGTGATGTCCAAAGTAATGCAAGAAACAACGTGAATATGCTAGCGTGTAGCATAACAAAAAAGTGCCTTTGTGGTGTTTAATAGTTCCGAGTTCATTTGTAGCGACAACATTGTGCCGAATCATGCCTAGTGTATTTTTTTTTTTAAAGTTTAAGGGTCCCCGCAAATTTCCGTGGTATTTTCCAGGACCTTTCCACAATTAAATTGGAGCGCTTCCGTTAGCTCGACATGTTCTTCCTCTCTGGTTTCCATACTGATGGAGAAGAGCAGCTGAAAACCACCGGCTAATATAGCCAATGTGTGAAAATGGCTGACGTGTCTATGCGACCTATCTGTACAGATTCCCTAGAGGAATTTTTGAGTACACCACCCAGACGCTCACTTTTTTTTTTTTTCCATGGACACAGTATGCCTGTCTACATTTCGAGAAGACGTTTCCAATTTCTGTGGGCTCGCCACGCTGATGCTAAATGTGATGCTAGCAGCAAGCAATGCTCTTTTTTTTTAAATTTGTTTTTCAGTCCTGTTGGATGCTTTCATGAAAAAAATGATAAAGAAGATGAAGGCGTTCCCAATGACTGTGGATTTGATTATGCTAATGCTAAATACGATGCTAACAACAAAGCAGGGCTTTTGTTCTGTTCATCAGTCCTGTTGAACGCTTTCATAGAGGAAGTTGAAGAAGAAGAAGACAAAAGAGAAGAAGAAGATGAAGGCGTTCCTAATGACCGTGGATTTGAGATGCTAATGCTAAATATAATGCTAGCAGCAGAGCAGTGCTATTCTTTATTGTTCTTCAGTCTTGTTGGACTCTTCATAGAAGAAAAAGAAGAAGGCATTTCCAGTATGTGTGCACTCAAGATGCAAATGCTAAATATGATGCTAACATCAAAGCAGTGATTTCCTGAATTGTTTTCGTCGTAGAAAAAGGCATTTCCAATATCTGTCGATTCAAGATGCTATTGCTAAATAGAATGCTACCGACAAAGCAGTAATTTCAGTTATGTTGGAAATTTTTATAGGTGGTTCCGATATCTGTGGATTTGAGATGCTAATGCTAAATATGACGCTAGCAACAAAGCAGTACTTAATTGTTCTTAAGTCATTTTGGAAACTTTCATTGAAGAAGACAAAGAAGACGGCGTTTCTAATAACTGGACTCAAATTCTAATGCTAAATATGATGCTAGCAACCAAGCAGCGCTTTCAGTTTTGTTGACTCAAATGCTTAAGTAGTGTTTTTTACTTAATTGTTCCTCTGACCTTTTGGAAGCTTTCTGTAGAAAAAAAGGCATTTCCAATATTTGTGGATTCGAGACGCTAATGCTAAATATGATGCTAGCAACAAAGCAGTGCTTTTCTTAATTGTTCTTAAGTCCTGTTGGAAGCTCAAAGAGAAGAAGACGAACAAGACATTTCCAATATCTGTGAACTCGAGATGCTAATGCTAAATACGATGCTAGCAACAAAGTAGTGCTTTGTAGTAAGTCTTGCAACCGTTGCCAGTTCTCAAAACACAAAAAAAAACACACACATTGACTTTAAGTCGTAGCATTCAGTCCAATCCTACATCAAAGGCATTTCCCATCAAAGGGAAAACATTGCAAGAAGACACTAGGAAGCTGAAATTTATCCCAGATGATAACACATTGAATTTCAACATGGCACGGTCACTTTCACACTTTCACGGCTAAAATACCGCAAGAATGACGTGAAAAAAACCCACCCAAAATCCATCCAAATACACCACGAGGGTTGAACGGTGGACGCTAATGCTAACTTTGCCGTCCGTGCTCATTTTGCATTACCGTGCGAGCGTATTCTCTGAAATAGTTTGGTGATGACCCTAGTTCCTTTTTGGACTAGATTAGTGCAGGCAGATTTGATGGTAGGTGAGGAGAATCCACCTGAAAACCTGCTCGCCAAGTTGGAGAAAACATATGGCCACGGGGGCCTCCGCCAAGGAGAATGGCTTCACTTGAACCCGGGATATACAATATGTTCTTTGTGTTTCCAGGAGAAGGTGCTGCGGAGGTAAAGGTTAGCATGGTAGGGCTTCCCGGTTGGCTACGGGGACGGGGAGGAGGCGGGCTCGCTGTGAAAGCACCTGACACGCACCATGAGCATCAAGGAGCGGTCTGCCACGTGCCGCTCCAGGAGGGGAGGGGGCGTGCGTATATGAGGGCTACCATGATCTTCTCAAAGATTCTTTTGTTCCACATCCTCTTTTATTTTTCCTCTTTCACCCCACATACACTGTCCGTCCCCAAATATCGTAAAATCGGAAACCTCTCGAAACCATCTGGTATAATCAATTCAAAATCGGTTTTGGGCTTTCTCAAAAGCTTACAAATACATTCTTCTTATTAAAAATAAATGACTATTAAAAAGCCCGCAGGGGCTTTCACGTTTTTTTTTAAACTTTGCCTGCCGATCAGATAGATTTGTCTGCTTATCTTCTGTAAAAGACGCCGTGGACTGCGGCCAAGGAAGAAAGTTGCAGTTGCCAAAAGATAGAGCGTCTGTCAGTGGAGAATATGCGGCCACTGTGGAAATATACGATGAGAATGCAAAAACAAACCATATGCGTTTGCATGGAGAGGAAGCGGTAATAGGAGCAGTAGCACCAACAGCACAAAAACAACAGACTCCATTATGTCATTTGTTCTAAGATGAGCTCCAAGTGCTAATAAAAAAAAAAAATTTGATCGTAGTTTTCGCGGTTGCATTTATGGGTCGATCCCTTGATGCCAGAATGTATTGGTAATAAGCTTAAAAAAATGTCTGGATTTGCTTACAAGAATTTGCTCAGTTTAATTGTGACTGGTGATTTGAGAATAGCTTGCGAAATAGAAATACGTTTGAATATGATGCAAATCAGCAACAACGGCAAAAAAAAATATACCCATATACACAATCATAAAAACATATACAAGCATAAACACGGACGCTTCAGATATTTACTTTAAAATGAACTTGAGAAAAAGGAAAAACAACTGCTTTGAGTGCATTCAACGTTACACCGGTGAGGCGTTCACTGACCGCTCACGATGTGGGAAATCTGATGCACACTTAACGAACAAATACATAACTAATAATAATATAATCATAAATACTAATATGAAGAATTGACAAAGATGAGCTTTATTTTGTTTTGCTATAGTTTTTACATTATTGCCAAACTGTTGGTGCGGCCCATACACGTTAACATAGAAAATACCAGAATTTTACCCTAAATTTAATGGTCCGAAATTTGGTCGAATCAGATTTTTTCGTGATCTTGTTCACATTTCCAAATAAATGTACCAGTATGTGACCTGTGCGTGAAGGCGAAACGGCTCGCCTAACGTCCGTATTTATGGAATGGGGTTGGAAAGGTGCGGTATTCGTCCATGGCATCTTGTACCGTGACAGCAACGTCTCCCTCATGAGAGAGAAGACACACATACTGTACACACATAGAGAAAACACATTTTGTTGCTATTGTTGTTTTGTATTTCCCAAGTCGCTTCCAACTTTTTGTTTTCCACGTTTGTTGTCGCATGTTTGTTACGACCAAGTACCCAACCTTTACCCTAACACCTAACCCTAACCCTAACCCAGCCGGCCGTTCAGACTGGCCGTTCGCAGGTCAAAATATTGGATACGTATCAGATTTCGTAGCACATACCCAAGTGTCCTGTGCCGTATTTTTAAAAAATCTGATGTGTTGTTCACACTGCGACCAAAAGCTCAAATACATGTCGGATAGAGACGAAAAATCGGAATTGCGTAACTTCAGGTTGCAGTTTGAAGCTAAGTCTCATGATAGCTTGAGACAACGGTTCATTTGAAGCAAATCCGCATCATTCGATTCAAACAATGACTTACACTCTTTCTCGCATCGTTCGCAATTGATAAAAGCGCTCGTAACGGTTTTATAGATCGCAATCGCTGAGGCGGGGAGGAGGCATTTGTCCTCAAGGACAACTGAACGTGATTTGCTTCTAATGGCTCCCCGGAGTGGTGCGCTTCAAGGCCGTCGTCGTTAGCGGGGCGCAAACGTTTGCTTTTCATTGATTTGTAATCACTTACGTAACGCAAACAAGCAGATCCGGCCGTCTTCTGTCCGCTCTTGTCGGGACTTTTTCAAACCTAACGTGATGAGATGAACGTTGAGCGTGAAGGATGCAGTTGCATGGTTCCGTCTGCTTCGGGCTAATTACGGGCTAGGGAACGTGACACCACGCTCCGGACGTGCATGTGCGAAGGTCAACGAGTAGGAGAAGGCTTTCGGCAACGCAAATTAAGATTCACGTGGTTGGCGTAATCACATGCGTTTGCTGCGAAGCGGAAAAGCGCATGACAACAAAGCTTTATTGGAGAGAATCCGCGTTGCGATTGTAAATCTGTCATTTTTACCGTTGAGTTTTAAATCGAGTGCCGACAACGTCCGATTGCGATCATTTGCGACCAATGAAACACGACGCTGAAAAGAGTGGGCCGTAATATGATGATCTGATAGTCACAGTTTAACAGGAAGTCTCATTTTAACAAGTGAATACAAAAAAATCGCAATTTATTGATTTAGTAAGACAATTTCTACTCCCGAAAAATGCATTTTTTTCACAAAATAAGACGAAAAAAACTATTTTTTCCGTAGAAACAAAAAAGACGGAACTTGTAATAATTCAACTTTAGTTCTATCAAGAACAATAGTTCTATAAAATGTTATCTTAACGCCATTTAGCAAGACATAACGGTTAGCCTGCTAACAGACAAAGTAAGAAATTAGCCAGGCCGTAGTGATCACTGTATAAATTTCCACCTTTGAAGTAAGAAAAATGACGTCGGATCGCATTTGAAAGCCGTTTGTTTTTGTTTTTTTCAAATGACTCCCCACATTGGCGATTTGAAAAAATTATTTATAATACAACACAGAGGCATGTATAAAATGTTTTGTTGTACTATATTTGTATAGCCCTGAATCACCGCCGTCTCGGATGAAAAAGAAGTCATACAGACCATCGTAAATACACAACAGCGTCCACTGAACAAAACTCCCAGAAGGAGAAGGAAAAAACTCAAAATCTCCATTTGGGGAAAATAAGAAACCTTCAAGGGCCCGCAGGTGGGAGGAGCCATCTTCCAGGATAAAAGGATAACTTTTTTTTGCCAACATTCCATTTGTTTTTATTTCCAGGATTTGTATTTTTTTATTTTCAGAGGCGTTTCAGCTGGGACTGCAGTGGGGGTGGGCTAGAATGTCACGAAGCATGTTTTGACTCGTCCCCTCAAACAGTTGACTTCTTCTGAATGATGGCCCCCTCCTCCTTCGCCAGCTGCCGCGAGCACCAAATACCCCAGATGACCACAACGTACTCAAGCATTCCACCCCCTCCCCTTTCTTTGCCAGGCTGCGGTGGCAGGCGGCGTGGCACGATCCGTCATCGCCGGGGGGGGGGGTTGCCACATCACCACGGCGCCCGCTGTACGTCGGCCACACTGCCGCTTTGTTGATGCCGTCAATGGGCCAGTCAGCCAGATATTATAAACGAGGGGGCGTACCAAGCGTGCCAGCCTGGGGGCAAAGTATTGAAATGGAGTCTTTATGACGTGGCAGAAATTCCAGATAATGATGTCTGAGAGTAGAGTAACCGTTATGGGGCCCCGCTGCAATTAGCAAAAAATAAATCGAGGGCCCCGCCACTCAAAAATGTCGTTTTTTTTTTTAGACCCTTGTGCAGTATTTTGGTCATTTTTGCGTCATTTTCGTCCACATGTAGCAGTATTTTAGCCAAGGGATGGCACTAAAACCAATAAAAATTGAACAAAAACTATCCAAACATAAATAAATTAAAACAAAAGAGCCAAAAGATTTTCTATGTTTTGGCTCCTCTCAACAAAATAAATGTCATTTAAAAACTTAAACCATTATGAGCCCGGCAAGAGCACAAAAAGCTAAATTAGTGAATATTGAACCATGAATATGTGGGGGATTACTGCACATCGCACAACACTACTGTTGCTGTAATTAGCGAAACGTCTGTAGTCTGTAAAAACAAACAAACATGGATTTAAAAACCCATAAAAATTACAAGCCTGGCAAGAGCACAAAAAGCTAAATTAGTGAATAGTGAACCATGAATATGTGGGGGATTACTGCACATTGCACAACAATACTGTTGCTGTAAGAAGCGAAACGTCTATAGTCTAAAAAAAACAAAAAACAAACATGGACTTAAAAACCCATAAGAATTACAAGCCTGGCAAGAGCACAAAAAGCTAAATTAGTGAATAGTGAACCATGAATATGTGGGGGATTACTGTACTTCGCACAACAATACTGTTTATGCAATTAGCAAAAACAATGATGCTTTAAAAAAAACAAATAAAAATGAATAAATAACCAACAAACCCGCTCTAAAAACATACACAATTGTCTCAAATGAAACCACAGAATAAAACAAAAACCTGAAAAATCCCAAACTACAACAACACTAGCAAGAACGCACCAAAAAGTCAATCAGTGAATAGTGAGCCACGAACATGTGGGGGATTACCGCAGCGAGCACCCGAAAAATGCATCCATTGAAGTAAGACTCAGCCATGCGGCAAAAAAGCGATTGAAATCGAGCACCCCGCAAGTGATGTAAACAAGCGCTGTGAGGGATACAGTTGACGGGATTAAAGATGATGATGATTTGTGCGCGCGCGTGTGTGTACGGGGGCCGCCTCCCACCAGCTGTCGGTCCCGCCCAGACAGCGGGCTAGCGCCTGGTGCCACGGGGCCCCGACGGCGTGCCAAGTGATCCGTGGGCGCCGCGCCCTCCCGAGCAAACGTTCCTTTTAAGAAGCATTAGCGCCATTAGCCGGGAACAAAGACGCCAGCACAGCTGGGCCTCACGCGAGCGACACCGGGGCGACCCACAAGCCGGCCGATCGCAGAACCGAAACCGCAAAGGAAAATCTTCGCGACCTCCGCCGAGGAGGCGTCAAGTTCTTCTCCCCAAATTTGCTCTTTCTACGAATGTGTGAGCGAGTATCCGATATACCTCCCACGGGTGTTTTTGGGCTCGTGAGAGGAAAGCGGAGAAAACCCATGAAGGCACGGGGAGAACATGCAAACTCCATACTGGAACAACCGGAGCCGGATGTGAATCGGGGTCTTCGGAATTGTGAACTCGTTACAGTCTTAACCTCTCAAGTGAAACATCAAAAATAAATCATAAATGTAGTTGCAGAAGTGTGCACACCCGCTTACAACTCTGGCTGCACAATTAATCGAATTTTAAGCGCGATCACCATATTGGCTGCCACGATTAACTCAGATGATCCACGCCGATATTAACATTTAAAAGGCCTGCTACTGTACGAGTCAAATCAAGCACTTTGTCATCCAACCACCAGGGGGCAATGTTTCCCACATGCCTCTGCTTTTCTCACCCTAATATATTACTGTATTTACCAGCGTGAAATGGCAGTGAGTTTCTCATCCCATTCCTAATATATACATAAAAATGGAGTAAATTCAGTTAAAAAATGACCTAGCTGTCAATTGAGAGTGAAAAATTGAGGAAAAAATGGAGTAAATTCAGTTTGAAATGACCAAAAATGACATTTTGACTGCTAATTGATTCAAAGTAAATAATGTGCTCGCTTCTAAGTAGGCTTCATTTTTTTCAAAGCTTCGCACTCAGCAAGTACGTTAGCTGTATTGCCCTGTGTGCTAATTGTTTGAATTATTATTTACTTTATTTATTTTAGTTTATTTCGATTATTTGTAAGTATCAAGACTCAAAGCCTTATTTATAAACACCTTGTTTGAAAGAAGGGGAATAAATAGACATGTTTGACCAAACATGATGAAGAATCGCGATTTCAAAATTAACCAAAATAATCATTATTATTATTTTGCCCATACTTGTGCAGCTCTACTCTCAAGTCACATTCAAATTCACGTCTGACACAATTTGCAGCGTAGTTCATGATTGAAAAAAGCCTGCGAACCGCTACTCTTCAGATATGCAAAATTATGAGCACAACTCAATGAGGTGGGGACATACAAAGGTTTATTTATCCAAATAAAGCCCGCCCCACCTTGGATGGACGTCTATGCTCCATTCAAGCCACCCTAGAATATAACAACGCAGATAAGAAGCAGAAGAATTGTGTAGACGGACAAAACGCGTCTGGAAGGAGAAGCGGACAGACAGACTGCTATTTCCCCTGACGTCTGGCGTCCTGGAGACAGCCTCGAAAAAAAAACAAGCCAAGTTCTTCAAGTTTGGCATGATGAGCCTCTCCGCATTCCTTCCTCAAGACCAACGCTTTGTCCGCCTGCTCTGCCAGACAAAACCAGACATGAAACTGATAAGGCCAGTTGAAACTATTCCACTCATCTTGTCCAGTCACCGCTCGGGGCCAACACGCTACGCACGCTACTACCGCCGCCGCCGTCCCGTTTTCGTGCCGTGCCCTTACATGACATTTGGAAATTTCCAAGGTCAAAGTCTTAAATGTCCCAGCAAAGCAACGGCGCGCATGCGAAACAATTGAAAGAACATTTGCAAATGTCTGCCTTGTTGCCCGGGTCTCAAGTAGTCCAGGTATGTCAACAAACAAAAAGGAAGTACCGTACAGTAGCTGTCGGGCTCCGCGGTTGACCTTATCTGATCTAAAGGCGTTTCATAGAAAATAACACTGGAGAGTGAAAAGTCGACCAAGTCGGGCCAGTGAATCAAAAACATTCAAAACATTATATTTGAAGTTAAATAGGTTAAAATAAAGGTCTGCCTTTTCGCCCGGGTCTCAAGTAGTCCACGTATGTCAACAAAGAAAAAGGGAAGTACCGTACAGTAGCTGTCAGACTCCGCGGTTGACCTTATCTGATCCAAAGGCGTTTCATAGAAAATAACACTGGATAGGGAAAAGTTGACCAAGTCGGGTAGTCAACCAAAAACATTCAAAACATTATATTTGAAGTTAAATAGGTTAAAATAAAGGTCTGCCTTGTCGCCCGGGTCTCAAGTAGTCCAGGTATGCCAACAAACAAAAAGGAAGTACCGTACAGTAGCTGTCGGGCTCCGCGGTTGACCTTATCTGATCTAAAGGCGTTTCATAGAAAACAACACTTTACTTACAGTTGAGACTTCACAAGGTGGAACGCCTCACTTTTTCACACTGCGTGTTACATACACGCTGGAGAGGGAAAAGTCGATCAAGTCGGGTAAGTCAACCAAAAACATCCAAAACATTATATTTGAATTGAAACACGTTGAAATCTTTTTTAAAATAGTATGTAAACATGTAAAATGTATTTATTTATTTGAAATAAATAACAGAGGTCATTATTGCATTGATAAAACCACATCGCCCTTTGGAATTTGCACGGTACTGGATACGCGCACACTGGTCCACTTGTTGGTCTCCCCAACCCACACAACCACAGCGCATATGACCCACCAGCTGTTCTCACACACACACACACACATATATACACACACACGCACACACACACACACACACACGCACACACAACCTCCTTCTCCTCACGCCTGCTGCAAATAAGGCCAAGTAGTATTTTTAGCATGTAGTAAACAAAAGAGCCAAACATCAAGCCTTATGCATCACTTTCTTGCCCCCCCCCTTTCCACGGCCCCGCCCCTCCTGGGAAGCAGACGGGACAGTCCATATTTAGACGAATGTTGATGTCCAAGACGGGAGGAAATTCAACTGAGGGGAAATATCCGCAGGTAGCGCGCCATGCTGGCACGCGGCGACCAGACACAAGGAGAAAAGAAAAAGTCTATTTCGGACCGGATAAATATGCCCGAAATAAAGCAAACAGGTTTGCGTTGTCTGGGTTTTGTTTGAAGAGGAGAAAAAAAAGAAAAAAGAAGTGGATTTATTGTGCACTTTTCTCCTGAGTGAGCGCACGTGATGGGGGGAGGGGGGGGGGGGGGGGGGGGGGGACCCACCCAAGTTGGGCAACAGAGCTGGCGCTTCATAAGAGAGCAGGAATAGCTCGTCACGCCACCCGTGGTCACCTCTTTGCAAGTGTCAAGTGAGGCGTGGCAAGATCAACACGCGTCAAACTTTTGCCGCCATTTTCAGCCGCAACAAAATTTCCTGCCTACAGCGCTGATGGAAAATGCGGTGAATTTTATCATTTGAAAAGACGCTAATATTGCTTTTTAAAGATAATATTTTTTTCTAGAACTAAATCCTTCACTGCCATTGACGGCTATAGACGTCAAAGATCCATTTTTTCTGGAAACCGAGGTGCACTTTATCATTTGAAAAGATACGAAACTTATTTTGCTTTGTCAAGTTTTTTATTATAATTTTTTTTAAAGTGCACTTTATCATTTGAAAAGATACTAAACTTATTTTGCTTTGTCAAGTTTATTATACTTTTTTAAAAGTATTTTATGTCTACGTCACTCATTCACTGCCATTGACGGCTATAGACGTCAAAGATCCATTTTTTCTGGAAACTGAGGTGCACTTTATCATTTGAAAAGATAAGAAACTTATTTTGCTTTGTCAAGTTTTTTATTATAATTTTTTTAAAGTGCACTTTATCATTTGAAAAGATACGAAACTTATTTTGCTTTGTCAAGTTTATTATACTTTTTTAAAAGTATTTTATGTCTAAATCACTCATTCACTGCCATTGACGGCTATAGACGTCTAAGATCCATTTTTTCTGGAAACCGAGGTGCACTTTATCATTTGAAAAGATACTAAACTTATTTTGCTTTGTCAAGTTTTTTATTATAATTTTTCTAAAGTGCACTTTATCATTTGAAAAGATACTAAACTTATTTTGCTTTGTCAAGTTTATTATACTTTTTTAAAAGTATTTAATGTCTACACTCATTCACTGCCATTGACGGCTATATACGTCAAAGATCCATTTTTTCTGGAAACTGAGGTGCACTTTATCATTTGAAAAGATAACTAAACTTATTTTGCTTTGTCAAGTTTTTTATTATAATTTTTTTAAAGTGCACTTTATCATTTGAAAAGATACGAAACTTATTTTGCTTTGTCAAGTTTATTATACTTTTTTAAAAGTATTTTATGTCTACGTCACTCATTCACTGCCATTGACGGCTATAGACGTCAAAGATCCATTTTTTCTGGAAACCGAGGTGCACTTTATCATTTGAAAAGATAAGAAACTTATTTTGCTTTGTCAAGTTTATTATTATAATTTTTTTAAAGTGCACTTTATCATTTGAAAAGATACGAAACTTATTTTGCTTTGTCAAGTTTATTATACTTTTTTAAAAGTATTTTATGTCTAAATCACTCATTCACTGCCATTGACGGCTATAGACGTCTAAGATCCATTTTTTCTGGAAACCGAGGTGCACTTTATCATTTGAAAAGATACTAAACTTATTTTGCTTTGTCAAGTTTTTTATTATAATTTTTCTAAAGTGCACTTTATCATTTGAAAAGATACTAAACTTATTTTGCTTTGTCAAGTTTATTATACTTTTTTAAAAGTATTTAATGTCTACTTCACTCATTCACTGCCATTGACGGCTATATACGTCAAAGATCCATTTTTTCTGGAAACTGAGGTGCACTTTATCATTTGAAAAGATAACTAAACTTATTTTGCTTTGTCAAGTTTTTTATTATAATTTTTTTAAAGTGCACTTTATCATTTGAAAAGATACGAAACTTATTTTGCTTTGTCAAGTTTATTATACTTTTTTAAAAGTATTTTATGTCTACGTCACTCATTCACTGCCATTGACGGCTATAGACGTCTAAGATCCATTTTTTCTGGAAACCGAGGTGCACTTTATCATTTGAAAAGATACGAAACTTATTTTGCTTTGTCAAGTTTTTTATTATAATTTTTTTTAAAGTGCACTTTATCATTTGAAAAGATACTAAACTTATTTTGCTTTGTCAAGTTTATTATACTTTTTTAAAAGTATTTTATGTCTACGTCACTCATTCACTGCCATTGACGGCTATAGACGTCTAAGATCCATTTTTTCTGGAAACCGAGGTGCACTTTATCATTTGAAAAGATACTAAACTTATTTTGCTTTGTCAAGTTTTTTTATTATAATTTTTTTAAAGTGCACTTTATCATTTGAAAAGATACTAAACTTATTTTGCTTTGTCAAGTTTATTATACTTTTTTAAAAGTATTTTATGTCTACGTCACTCATTCACTGCCATTGACGGCTATAGACGTCAAACATCCATTTTTCGAAAAGACACTAAACTTATTTTGCTTTTTAATGTTAATATTTTGTGTATGATTAACTCATTCACTGGGATCCCTTTAAACTAATATAAACAAAACAGATATTGTTACATGTTTCTTTTTTTCATTTAAAAATGCTTTGCTCTGTTTAATGAGGGCTTGGCAGAAAAAATATTTCGCAGGGGGTACGTAATTGAAAAAAGATTGTGAAACACATGTTCCAGAAGAAACAAAGAGTCCTGGAGCTTACCCTTGTGGCATTATGTTACAAATTATGAAAATGTCTTAGATTTTTTTTTTTATGCTATCCTAAAAGAATCATGGGGGGAAAAAAGGACTTGGAAGCTGAAATTTCCAGCAGATGATTAAAACATGTGAAATATAAAAATGTAACGATTCTGACATTTCTATGTGATTGCAGCTGGACGTGCCAGATTTTGTGTACAAAAATCATCATTGTCCAAATTTTGGACCATTGAAAACCATTATAATTACAATTTTTGAAATGCATTTTAATAGGGTTTATGACATCGATTTTTCTGCAATTTTTGCAAAGTTCCGTTGAGCGGCGGTCAAACTATGTCAGCAAACAGATAATTCTTTGATGACACGTGTTTCACCTCAAGACAGTAGGTGGCGGTAGACACCAGTTAAGTGCCATCGTCACTCCACAGGCGACATAGACATACCACACCATTTTTCAATTTTTTTGTGGGTGTTAATAAATTGAAACTTACATATGCATGGATGGAACTGATTCCACCAAACAATTTGAGTAGTTGAAGGGAAAAAAAAATCATTAATGACTAATTATCACGCCTTTAAACGCATTTATAAAATTAGGGGGAAAAATGCTGTGTATAATTTGCAAAGTGTGTAAAAAAAAAAAAGCCGTGTGATGAACATCTAGACCTCATTTTGAATGTCCCCTCAGTAGAACAAAATATAAATACCCCCCCACCCCCACCCCCCTCCCCCGCAAGCATTTTTTTTTCCTCTCTTTGCATAATCCATGTAACAAACAAGCAAAGACGCAGATACAAGCGTCACCTGCTTGGCCAACACCGAGACGGCGAGCAAGGAAGTTCATCTTCATGCCACTTGAGCATTTCGGGGCGAAACAAAAGGCATTTATTTATTTTGCAAAGGCGTCCATTGGCCAGTGTATCATCGCTGTGAAAGCGCCCCAATGGGAAGTAAATACTTCATTCAGCATCTCGCCTCCTGTTGGCAGCAGTAAGCACGCGGGGCTGATTAAAGCTTCTTTTGTGGGTATTGGGACACCTCCTTGGCAGTGTGTCTGTGTGTGTGTGTGTGTTTGGAGTGCAGAAGAACAATTGCGTCATGAGCCAGGTTGTGATGTCAGGTGTTTGGTTTCTTCCTTTCCAGCAAATCTGGAAGTTGATGGCAGACGATGCCGAGGACGGTGACGTCACTTCAGCGTGAAATTACGAGCACGCCCTTATGTGAGGCAATCCAAAGGCCCAAATTGGAAAGATAAGCGGAAAGAAGAAGTGTCGAGGGTCGGTTCCTCTTTGGAAACAATGGGGTCATCATCTTTATGAACTGAAATGTACGGGAAATATTTTAAGTACGTTTTGGTCGATGGAGGGCTGTGAATTTTGTAACTGGGCCTTTGGTGGTAATTTTGTTAATTATCGGCAAAATATAACTTGATTTTTCTCAAATGATGGAGCGCTGCACAGTTTTCCAGAGAAAATGGATCTTTGACATCTATAAACAATGGGGTCATCATCTTTATGAACTGAAATGTACGGGAAATATTTTAAGTACGTTTTGGTCGATGAAGGGCTGTGAATTTTGTAACTGGGCCTTTGGTGGTAATTTTGTTAATTATCGGCAAAATATAACTTGATTTTTCTCAAATGATGGAGCGCTGCACAGTTTTCCAGAGAAAATGGATCTTTGACATCTATAAACAATGGGGTCATCATCTTTATGAACTGAAATGTACGGGAAATATTTTAAGTACGTTTTGGTCGATGGAGGGCTGTGAATTTTGTAACTGGGCCTTTGGTGGTAATTTTGTTAATTATCGGCAAAATATAACTTGATTTTTCTCAAATGATGGAGCGCTGCACAGTTTTCCAGAGAAAATGGATCTTTGACATCTATAAACAATGGGGTCATCATCTTTATGAACTGAAATGTACGGGAAATATTTTAAGTACGTTTTGGTCGATGGAGGGCTGTGAATTTTGTAACTGGGCCTTTGGTGGTAATTTTGTTAATTATAAGCAAAATATAACTTTAGTTTTCTCAAATGACGAAGCGCGACACAGTTTTCCAGAGAAAATGGATCTTTGACATCTATAAACAATGGGGTCATCATCTTTATGAACTGAACTTTACGGGAAATTATTTAAGTACGTTTTGGTCGATGGAGGGCTGTGAATTTTGGATCTGTGCCTTTGGTGGTAATTTTGTTAATTATAAGCAAAATATAACTTTATTTTTCTCAAATGATGCACAGTTTTCCAGAAAAAATGGATCTTTGACATCTATAGCCGTCAATGGCAGTGAATGAGTTAAAAATATCATTTCACAAAATAAAGTCAGGAAAATTACAGTTATATCAGGGGTGTTAAACTTATTTTAGCTCGATTTTTTTTAGCTTTGTTAGAAAGCCACAAAAAAGCAGAAGCGACAGATTGACGGCGCAAGTGAATTATGTTCGCACGTAATACGGAGGTGACTAAGGCCGGCGTCTTTACACCCTTAGCGGGATTTAGGCGTATTTATGTAACATGCCCCGCCTTAAAAACCACAACATGACCTCATGATAATTCCATAGGGCAGGAAAAGTGCTCTCCAAGTAGGTGATTTTCCAGCAGCGCCAGTGGCACAGCGGAAGAAAAAAAAAAGCGGAACTTTTTCTACTCAAATATTCTACTCATAAACAAACTGAGGCAGTTATGCATGCATGCATCTATACACACACACACATATATATATATATATATATATATATATATATATATATATATATATATATATATATATATATATATATATATATATATATATATATATATATATATATATATATATGTTCAGCAGCATGTCTTAAAAACTTACGTGAAAACTTAAGTGAATAGCTCTCTTTAGTTTTCTACTGTAGAACAAGTTCTCAAGTAACAAAAATGTTAAAATTTCACTTATGTTTTGTTTACAAACAAAAAAAAAGGTGAAGAGTGTTGCCAGGGTGGGCAAAATTTGTTAATTTTAACTGAACATGTAAATAAATACTTCCATGGAGTCAACATTATGAAACAGTATTATTATTATTATTATTATTATTATTATTATTATTAGTATTATAGTCTTCAAAAATGCAAAATATCGACCAGTCCAGCATACTGTACATTTACACTTTTATTTTCTATCACGTGCGGGTATTCATGTAAAATTAATTACTGTAAATTTCGGACCTCGCAACTTTTTTCTCACGATTTGAGCCCTTCGGCTAATATTGCTGTATTGCTGATGTTTTTATTAGCCACCAGGGGGCCATCGATTGGTAAAGCTAATGTGTGTATCTTTTGAAGCTGTCTATGAAATAGAACTGAAAAGATGTTCATCAATGGCTTTGCTCAAAAAGAGGTTTAAAAATGTTAGTAACAAATATATAAAAAAATGATGTCGAAGTTGAAAATGAACAGAAGTATAAAAATTTCTCATGTGTAAATTTGATGTATGTATATGATTGTATGTAGTAATCATGTGCAATGTGATGATATGTTCAATAAAATAATCAATCAATCAATCACTCAAACAAATAGAGACAGAAGAAGATGCTATGAAAGTATTGATTTGGAATTTGAACTGCTATTTTACTCGGCAGTATTCTGTAGGTGTTATATTGAAAAACAATCAATCTCTTGAAGGTAGGACGTTGCTGTAAGCAGGCAATTGAAAAAAAAAAGGAAAAAAACAAAAACAAACAAACAAAAAACCTTCCATATACGATCTTTCTGCATAAATATCCGATGTCACGACCTGCACCTTAAAGTCCAGTTCTTATAGCCCGAAATTTCCAGTACGGTAAATACCCTCTGAAATTTCCCACCGTTAAAAGTCCCCCGAATTCTGCCAGCCTAGCATTTACCGAAGCTAACCTGCATGTTTTTGAAAGCGGGAGGAAGTTGGTACACCCGAAGAGAACAAGCAACCGCTACACAGGAAGACCGTAGCTGAGGTCGGAACCCCAAAGTTTCGTAAGCGTCCCACCGCATTTTGAGTGCGCCGTTACACTCCAAAGCCTTTCCCCCAAAGGTTTGTGATGTTTTTGTGCGCGCAAAGCCCCGCCCCTTCCTCTGATGCCATGCGGAAAGCGGCGGCGGGACAGGAAACTCACATCAGACATCAAAGTGGCTCTGACGTCAATTTTACACGACAGTCGCTAAACATTTTTTTTTCCCTCCGCTCGCCTTTTCATGTTCGCTCTTATCACGTTCTATTGTTTTGTTTTTCCAAACTTGAAATTCTTCGCGTGCGTCCCTCCCCCCCCCCCCGTGTTACCAAAACACACGCGCGCGCATTCTCCCGGCCTGAGCTCATCTCAACTCGTGTTATCGGCCATCTCGCAAGCGTGCCGATGTTATGACTCGAGCGTTGTTTGGATTCCCGGAATAGGGACGTCGCCGATATAACCTTCTAGGCGGCGGTCATTCAAATAAGGATGTGTTGAAGACACCTCATTAGGTACACCTGCCCTCAATTCAAACTCCAATACGATCATTTTGACTCGACACAGAGGATGTGTTCCTATTATTTTGGGCGTAATTCCCCAAATATAGGCTGCAACTGTGTGTAGGACGCTTAATTTTCGCGTGAAATGTAAAAACTGTAGCAAAACAGAATAAATCCTTCATATATTCTTGTGTTCATATCCGTAAGTTAAATAATTGTTACGGGGTAATTGAGGTGTGTCGTAGAATTCCCGCATTGTGAGCAGTCAGTGAACACCTCGCCAGTGAAACGTTAAACGCGCACTTTTTCCCTTTCCCTCGGGACGCAGGGTTAGGGTTAAGATTAGGGTTAATTTGACCATAAATAACCCAAGTTTGAACCATCTGCGTTAGTATTATTTGTGCGTGAACAAGGATCGACTCGGGCGTTGGTTCAGTCCGCTTGCTTCTTTTATTGAAACTAATGACAAAACAACCTCAGCTAACACTAGCTGCTGTTAGCTGCAACAGACAATAGAATAAAAAAAAAAGAATTACGTTACCGTTTATAGGACGCGCCCATACTTTTTGCCTTCGGTTTTTTGGGGAAAAAGTGTGTCTTATATTAGGGGAATTACGGTAATTTGAAAGAGTGTTTAACTGAGAGAGGGAAGCAACAAATGAGGGTGAATCTGACCTCGGACAAGGTTGAGGACATTTTAAACAAGTCCAAATAATAATAATAATAATAACAATAATAATGATAATAATAATGAGAAGAAGAAGAAAATAAATGTTACTAATAAAAAAATTCCCCCCCCAAATGTGATTTAATAGTCCAAACCAGGCTAACTTTCCATTGTGTTGGTAGTACACTGGAGGAAACTTCCCCCATCGTGTCGCTGAAGTGAATAAAAAACAAAAAAACGACCACAGACAAAGTGAGAAAATGGAAAATAAAAAAAAAGAACCCAAGTGAATTATGTATTTCAAAGAAAGGGTGAGGGTCTGCTGGTATAAAAAGGAGAAGAAGAACCAGATGTGGCTGCTGCCAGCCGGCCAATGGCAGCGAGGCGTGCGTGCGACAAATGCTTCCCCAGATTAAGATCTGTTTCAAAAAAGAAGAAGAAGAAGAAAAAAAAAAAAAACAGGACAGGAAATTTCCACTTGGACTTAATGTGTCAGGAACTAATTACAGGATGCAAGTGATACTTGACATCATCGCCTGCCCGGGGACCGAAGGGGAAAATTGAGAGCATTAGAAGCATTTTAGATTGACCCCATAAAACAGGGATTTCCAAACTGGCAAAAGTGCGAGCATGTGGGTAAAAAAAAGTCCACACACCCCTGTGAAAAAAAGAAAAATGAAAAAGATCGTTCGAGAAAGAAAATAGTTGAAAACAAATAAAGTTGTGTGGTTGCATAAGTGTGCACACCCTATCAAAACTTGCATATGGCTGTTTGAAATCAACCAATCACATTTAAACTCATGTTTAATGGGAGTCAGTAACTCTGATATAAATATGTATATACTGAAATAATGCGGTTGCATAACTGTTCTCGCCCGGTCATAACTGGGATATGGCTGTATAAAAACAATCAATCATATTTAATGTTTAATGGGAGTCACCGCCTCTGATATATGTATATATACATAAATGCTTCAACAATTATATTTTTCCAGGCCCACCCTAGGAAAGAGAAAACCTTTTGTGCCCCCCCCCACTCGACACACTGACTATAAATAAGATTATTATCTATAAAAATATTATGTGTCCCTGAACCTGTATCTTTTTTTAACATTAACAAAAAAAAAACAAGCAATACCCTACATACGGGTTACAGCTTAGTCTAAAATTGAAAAAAAATAACCAAGTGCATCAAAGTTTCTGAAATAAACAAAAAAAAGAACATTTTTATTTTACTGCGATAACACTTCACATGAGCAAAAAAAGAAAAAAAAAATATATATATATGTATATATATATATATATATATATATATATATATATTAGGAACTAATAGGTGTGCAATTCATGTCATTATGCAATAATCCAAAGATCCCTTTGCAGCTCTATTATCCCCGTGACCTTTAACCCCCCCATCATGCACAATTATGATAAAGACATTAGCGGCTAGCATACCACAGTGGCATGAATGACAAAAGTGTAGGAGCAGTGTCCCGGATACCCCCCGAGCGAGCTCGTCGGCCGGTCGACTCGGGAAGCGGGCGGCTCATTTCTGGCGGGGGGGGGGGTCTTCTCCCGCGGTGGCGTTTTCATGCTTTCAGCTTTCATTAAAAGCACAAAAAGAAAACGGCGCAGGCCCCTCGCAGGAGATTTCGCTACGCCCAAGCGCCATAATCTACGCCTCTGCGCTAAAAAAACACTCTCAAGGGGTCTCTTATGCTGCCGTGTAATAAGTCCTGGCGGGCCGGCTGTGTAATTGGCCGTCATTAAAAGGAGGCAGAGGGGCGAGCGCCATCTTCCTCTCGGCTCGGGCTGCCAGGCGGCAGGAAGTAGTAAAAGGCCGTGCTGTCTCTTCATTTACGAGCTGTCTTTTCCTTTGAGCTTCTTTTCTCCCTTTTCTGTCACTCAGTATCTTTGCGCGAGCTATTTAGGGCCAAGGAGGGGAGCGGAGGGGGTCCTTAACCCCCCCCCCCCCCCCCCGCCGCTCGAGTGATGAATGTGCGTTTAAAGAGGTGGGCATCTTACAAATTTTCAGCATTTGTCGACGCCCCGCTGCCGTCGTCATGGGGGTTTTTTTCAGACTGAAGCGAACTGTAATTTTCTGACGTTTTTTGGCAAAAGAGACAGCGAACGGTCAAGACGGTCCTTCGGTTCTTGGCCAACCTCACACCTCCAAACTGCCAAAGCTTAGTATTTTTTTGTTGTTCGTTTTATCTCCCTGTTTTGATAATCTACAGTCATTTTCAGCCTCTTGGTCTTTGAATGCTTCGTTTTTGACGTAAGATCAAAGACCCAAATTGGGTCTAATAGACACTTGCGGGGTCTTGATTTAGAATTGTACATAATCTGTAAAAATAAAGCATCATTTTTTTGAGTTTTCAGGCAAAGTGCGCACTTTGCCCGACCTGCTCTTTGGTGACAAGGTGAATAAATGGCGCTGGGGTCAGGCGGGGGCCTGGTGGCGGCTATATTTCCTGGGGCTCCGCCTGTGGTCTTCACAGCCCAAAAACATACACGGACAGACAGTGGGTGGATCTTAGCGTGACCTTTCACCCCGACGGAGGCTCCCTACAGAGGTCACGGCAGGTCGCGTTGCCGTCCGTGTCAGGGCCGGCACCTGGATCACTGGACTTACAACTTGCATGTGTGCGTTTTTGAGGGGGAGGCCATGGGGGTTGGGGCGGGGGGGGGGGTCTCTGTGGAGTAGAAATCAGCCACTTAGTTGAGCCTCCCACCCCCTCACTTACGAAGCTTGCTACAACAAGAGCCCGAGGTCAACTTTCACCCTTTCTCGCATTTGAGCCCTTCGTATAAGCCCCGCCCTCCGTAATGGGAGGTGAACAACACGCCATTGGAGGGGGGCGATTGAAATAGTGCCCGTGTTGTTTGCTCGGAGGAATTTATGGGGGTGCTCGCCACAGTTTCTTCTGTGTCGCCTAGGTCATGCACATGCACAAAGATTTAATCTTGAATTGAAATAAAATTAGAATAAAACATGAAAAAGTGTCCAATCATGTACCAAGTAGTATTGGGTACTTAACCCAGTTTGATATGATGCAATTTGAGTGCCTTAGCCCCCCCTTGAATTTATATATATATATATATATATATATATATATATATATATATATATATATATATATATATATATATATATATATATATATATATATATATATATTTTTTAGGTACGCCAAAAAAAAAAGATGTATATATGATTTATACATATTTATTTATTTATATTATTTATATATTTATATATATATATATATATTTTTTTTTAGGTACGCCAAAAAAAAAAGATGTATATATGATTTATGTGAGCGCATATTTTCCACAGAATCAAATTTGCCACTCATACAAGTTGGCGGGGATTCAAAGGTAAATAACAGATGAGCACTTTTAAAAGTGTGAGTAGGCACAAAGAGAGCAAAGCCAGTCAAGTCAGCTGTAATTGCACGTCTGAAGGCAAGCCGTAATTAAGTACTTTGGCGCTGGCAGCGAGCGAGTCCGCACGCAGCTGATAATCAAAAAAGCTTAAGAAGGAAAAACAATTATGCTTAAGCAAGCGTCACCGACGTCTACGCTGACTATTTATAGCAATATTGAGGAACGCAGGAGCTTTCTTGCTTGTGGTTGCGTTTTGCTTTTAAATGGTACAAACTGTACGGAGGAAATTTCACATATAGAGAAAAATGATGATGACTTTCACAAAAACTATAAGGCAACATTTTTTTCAAACGCGGGAATGCTTCTTAATTTAATGCTTTGCAATGCCGTGAGAGCAACAGGAAATTTGTCTTTTCAAATTAAGAGCAAATTAATTGGAACCTATTTTTTTTCTCAACAGATAATTGTAATTATCTTTGACGATTAATTTGGGCAAATTAAAATGTAACACTAAACAGATTAAGCCTGTTTTTTTTAAATATAAATAACTACTGACTATCTGCTTGCTGTTTTAGTTTATTGCCGCTATACAGTACAGAGCTTGTATCCATTTTTTTTTTCTTTTTTTTGGCTCATTAAGTCAAGCAGAAAAACTGTCCAATCATATTACAGGGAATTAAGGTTGCAAGTGGCCGCGACCCAGTGTAACTTGATATTCAAGTTGAAAGTCACTAATACGCAGTGTTGCTTTAAGGATAAAACCATTAACCTGATCCCTTCGCCTGCCGAGTCGTCCTCCTGCAATGGTGTGTGTGTGTGTGTGTGTGTGTGTGTGTGTGTGTGTGTTTTCCAAAGCGTATCCCTTACCCTGTCATCACATATGACAGCAGTTTGAGCCAAAGGCAAAAGAAAGGAATCCAATTTGTGCCCTTCGCGGCACGGCTGTCGCACACGGGTCGGCGCGGGCCCAAAAAGGTGAGCGCATGCACGCCGGCGCGCACACATTGAGAGCAATTTGAACCGGCGTGACACACCTGAGGGCAGACACACACTGATGGCTGAGCGCCACAGACAAACGCTGATTTGAGAGAGTTTGCGGTTCTGTTATGGATGACATCTGGCTGTAAGCGAATCTTTGGCAATGTGGATGCGCAGGGGCACAAAGTTATTGACGGCACGCACTCACTCGCCGCAATCTGCGGTCACCGCTGAAAACTGATCGAAACGAGACAGAGCTCTGTCATTATAGGGGACAGATTATAATACAACATTGATTTTTTTTTTGTTTTATTAGTTGGGTCTTCCACAAATGAAGTGTGAGCTTTTTTTCTTCTAATGTGCCTGTGAGTACTGCTAAGACAGAAAGAAAGAAGGAAAGAAAAATGAAAAAAGAGCGAAAGATAGAAAGAAAGAGAAAAAAGAAAAAAGAAAGAAACAAAGAAGGAACGAGAAAGATACAAAGGAAGAAAAAGAGACACAAATGAATGAGAAAGAAAGAGAAAAAAAAGGATAAAAGAATATAGGAAGACAGGGAGAAAGAGAGAAAAAGGAGAGAAAGAAAGAAAGAAAGAAAGAAAGAAAGAAAGAAAGAAAGAAAGAAAGAAAGAAAGAAAGAAAGAAAGAAAGAAAGAAAGAAAGAAGAGAAACAAAGACAGCGAAACAAAGAAAGAGAAGCAAAGAAAGAGAAACAAAGAAGGAACGAGAAAGAAAGAAAGAAAGAAAGAAAGAAAGAAAGAAAGAAAGAAAGAAAGAAAGAAGAGAAACAAAGACAGCGAAACAAAGAGAAGCAAAGAAAGAGAAACAAAGAAGGAACGAGAAAGAAAGAAAGAAAGAAAGAAAGAAAGAAAGAAAGAAAGAAAGAAAGAAAGAAAGAAAGAAAGAAAGAAAGATAGGGAAACAAAGAAAGAGAAACAAAGAAGGAACGAGAAAGGGAGAAAAAAGAAAGAGAAAGTACAGCAAAAGAAAGAAAAAAAGGAGAAAGAGAAAGGAGAAAGAGAAAAAGATAGGAGAAAGAAAGAGAAGCAAAAAACGAGAAAGAAAGAAAGAAAGAAAGAAGAGAAAGAAAGAAAGAAGAGAAACAAAGACAGAGAAACAAAGAAAGGGAAACAAAGAAGGAGCGAGAAAGGAAGAAAAATGAAAGAGAAAGTAGAGCAACATAAAGAAAGAAAAAAAAGGCGTAAGAGAAAAAGAGAAAGGAGAAAGAGAAAAAGAGATAGGAGAAAGAAAGAGAAACAAAGGAACGAGAAAGAAATAAAGAAAAAGTGGAACGAGATACCGGATCTACACCAAATGTAAAGTACGGTTTCACAGAAAGTTTCACAGAAATCCTCCTTGTAACAAATAAAAGTGCCTTTTGACAGATTTATGTAACCCTAATTGGTATCTCGCTGATGCCGTAAACCTGAACGACAAGCAAAGGAGTGCGAGCGTACAAAAAGTCCGAAGGACACAAATCAACCGTACCCTTATAATAAAACCCGGAAAATAAGACAGACGATGATTTAGCGTGGAACTGAATTTACCGCCGTTGAATTGTTCGATTATAACTTTTGAGTGCGTACGCCTACAGCGAGTCACGTCCTCAAGCCGACGTGCCGGGACTGAGCGAATTTTTGCAGATCGGCGCAACCGGATCCGACGGCCGGGCGCATCAGATGGCCGTCCCGCTCGGCGTACCTGTCAGATGCTACGCGGCCGCTCGGGCGGCCTTTGCCCCCACCCCGCGCCTCTTTATCAGGATAATGAGCGCCATTTAGGTCCATTATGGGCTGACCCCGAGGACTTTCTCCGCTGCTAAGCGGAGGCCTCGCGCCACTGATGGACAGCCCGAGAGGAATGCCATACCGCAAGGAATGAAGCTGCAGGGGACAGCAAAGGCAAGACAAAAAAAAAAAAAAAAAAATCAACTGGAAACTACCCAGGAAATTCCGAGCAACATGTAGGGCAAACTCAGACCCGGTCGCCACAAAAAGCAGGTGTCAAACCCAGACCACGTAGGCGAGAACTGGCAAAAAAAAAAGGGTAGCACTATTTATTTGTTTATATTTATTATATATATATATTATTTATATATTTTACACCACGTTTGAGTCCCGCTTGATGTCGATTCGTCATGAAGAAAATTGATTTGTATATCATGAAAGTGATATGAAAGTTAGCTACATTTTGTGTTGCATTACATATAACATGAACTACATTTTTTTATGACAAGCTATAAATGAAAAAACTACACTTGCTGTCAACTAAAAAAAGAAATCGCATCTACTCAGGGCTCAGGTAACAACCAATTATGGAGGACATCATAAAAGCTCAACTTGCATTTATCACATGACCAAAAAACTGAGCCATGAGCCCAAGATAAAATAAAATGATGAAATTGTGTTTTTAAAGCCAATAGGTAAACAACAACAAGTTTTTATTGCTAAAATTGTAGAAATTAAGTTTTGTATTCTATGTATGTTTCTATGTTTTGTGTTTCTATGTATGTAAAAACAGCTACAACAGCAAGAAAAAAATTCTAGCCAAACTAGCCAGTTAGCTTGATGTTCTAGCTAGCTAGAACTTCTACGTAGCTAGCTAGCTAGATAGACGTTCTAAGTAGCTAGCTCACAAGATAGATGGATGTTCTAGCTAGCTACAGTAGTTAGTTTTATGTTCTAGCTAGCTAATGTTCTACTTAGCTAGCTTGCTAACTAGATGTTGGCGTTAGCTAGTCAGATGTGATAGATAGATAGATAGATAGATAGATAGATAGATAGATAGATAGATAGATAGATAGATAGATAGATAGATAGATAGATAGATAGATAGATAGATAGATAGATAGATAGATAGATAGATAGAGATAGATGCTTTATGTAGCTAGCCAGATGCGCTACCTAGCTAGCTAGATGTTATAGATAGATGTTATAGATAGATGGATGGATGATGGATGTGTTCAGTAGCTTACTCACTAGCTAGCTAGATGTTCCAGAGCGCAAAAACGGAAACACGGGGGCTCTGCATAGGCCGTGACAAAATATGCGGCAAATAGTTGGCCTCATATACTAAACGCACAGATTCCCAGCCATCGGTGCATAGAAACGTCGGGGTGATAATCCACAACCGTGCAGAATGCCACTTCTTGGCTCAGTCTGCTTTTTTTTTTTCTTTCCTAATGAGTCAACAGAATTATAATCACCGTCGGCCGATTGCGAGTCGCTAACAAGCTCCTCTTTGTTTGCGGCATCCCACCAAATTGCTTTGGCGAGTCGGCCGCACCGGCGGGATCGGGAAGGCCTCCAAGGCTGTGCCCCGCTCATTACCCTCGGCGCAGGGCGTAATTTAGCGCAAGTGCATAAAAATCATGCGGCCATCTTTCCAAACAAAAGAGCGGGCCGAGGTCAGCGGTGGCGGGAAGACGGGTCGGCCCGGCGGACTCCATGGGAATTGTCAGTCAGCTGTCAGCGAGAGTGCGGCGGAATCGGACGGGAACGGCCGGCCGACCGCAGAAAAACGCTCATCCGCACACATAAGCTGTATTTTCCATGTTATGCTCTATTTAGCTTGTTTAGCTTGACTTTATTTGCCCAGACGTCTCTGGGCCAACTCTATTTTATTGACATTGCCGGATTTTTACGCTCGGCAAACGCAGATGTTGAAAGGTTGCGACGACTCGAGCCCGCGTCGCGTCGTGTCCGATTCGGGTCAAAGGCGACGCTGGAGATTTTTCAAGACATGAAAAAACAGAGTGCAAGTGAAAAATTCAGGTAGGACGCCGTATAACCCGGACAAAACACGCACAGAGGCCGTTTTGCTCAAACATGTCATATTCAAAACATTTTACATGAAAGTGTGGAAAGTCATTTTTGTTTTAAATAATAGGTGAATTACTTGTAAATAAAAGAAACTTATTTACAAAAAATCCATTTCATATCTGAGTTTGGTGATGCGCACAAATAGTTTGTTGGATTTTAATCATTTACGTCTTAATTAAATAAAATTATTTGTGTTAGCGGTGCTGGATAAGTATATACATAAATGTAATTGTAAATAGACGAGTGGAATTAAGGATACATATTTTTGCAGCACAACAAAATTAAAAATGATACTTGCTAACTCGATGCTAATCACTAGTTCTATAATATATCTGAACATTTCTAGCTAACAAAAGTGACAATAAACAAACCTCAGTTTTAACTTACATATTACCCAGAATATTTACAATATACACAAACATAAGTTCCTCACATTAAAGAGGAAATTCCTAACATAACATTTGGTTTATGTTTCACAATAAAACACTACAATAAATTAACACAAGCTAACGTGCTAATCGTTAGCGTAAACGCAAACTGCTAACCTGATGCAAAATCGCTTGTTGGGATGTTAGCTTAAATGCTAGCTGCTAACTTGATGCTAGATCACGAGCTGCTAACTTGATGCGAGATCGCTAGTTATCGCAAATGCTAATCTAAGTAAACATATTTTTAGCATCTCTCCCAAACAAAGTTAAATTTAACAAACCTCATCTCCTCCCGATTACATTTAACATGAAACATGAACAATAAACACAAATACTTGGCAAAGAACACTAAACTACGGCCAGTTTTACATAGGTTTGTTGGAAGATACTAAACAGGAAGTGACTAGCGAACAACCATCTACTTTGCTTTAAACGATAAAACACAACTTTACATTTACAAAACAAAGCAGCTCTGTAATCATAGAAAGACAAAATAAACATTATATGATTGTAAGTATATATACATTTATTATAAACAAAAAGCTACCGGGGAAAGTACCAAAATTATTTTAGTCCTGTACTTTTTATTTCTTCTAATATTTATCATTTTTTATTTTTAAGAACCGGTCCGACATTTAATATTTGTTTGTTTTTTTTGTGGAAAAATATGTATTCATAATTAAGTTATTTCCTTTCGATAACAGATTTGTTAAGATTTGTGAATTGTTTTTCCCGCTTTAAAACCTATACACTAGATGCAGAGAAACCTGAAATTTGAATGTTATCTAACAGACAAAATGGTTTAGGATTTTTTTTTTTTTTCTTTTTCGGAGCATTGCAACGCTAATGAAATCCTTACTGTCTCTTAAAGGCGGACAGATTTATAGCGACGATGGGCAAGCGCTTCTTTCATGGTGGCTTTTCAAATTAGCTTGAGTACAAAGAGAGGGCGGGGTGCACTTATGGTTTTGAAGGAGCAAAGAAAACAAACACGAGTCGGGATTGACGGCGTTGATGTTCGTCGCTCAGAAGAAGCCTTGTTGACTCGCATGCGCGCGCTTTATTTTCTTGGCTTTGTCTCCTGCAAAGAGTAATCGTAACAGCCTTAAGTGTCCCATTTTTTTTTTTTTTTTAACGAGCCACATTAGTGTTTTCCATCAAGCTGTAATTACAGCCCATTCATGAAAGCGGGAAGGGGGTTGCGGGGGCACTCCGGGCCTTAGAAAGTTGTGAATGGAAGCTGCTAGCTAGCGCTGCATTATGGGAACATTTTGCGGGAACTGCCATCTATTGATATGCTAAGTGTAGACGCAAACATACAAGTGAGACAAAACACAACAGGTCCTATACAAAGACGGACTTTGATTACCTTACATTCGCAATTGATGGGCAATTTATACAAATCGTTGATTGTTTTCTGTAAAATTTTAAGTCATTTCTGTGATTTTCTGTCATTAAACGTTCTTTTAAATCAACCTGTTTTTTTTGCTGAGCTGTGATTGGTCATCACATAAACCCCGAGCACCTGTGATGTCATCACATGAGCCCCAAACACCTGTGATGTCATTTTCAGTCGACGGCTAGTGGCAAAATGGACGCCTGCTAAGAAGAATTAAAAGAGATGGATTTTGCTAACTGATTTATCAAAACAAAACATAATAATTAGAAGGATGTGTTTAGACTAGTGAAGTATTGACTCATTTACAGCTCATCACATAAGCCTTAAGCAACTGTGATGTTATTTTCAGGTGACGGCTCGTGGCAAAATGGACGCCTGCTGAGATGAATTTAAAAGGTTGGATTTTGCTACCTAATTTTAAAAAAAAAAACATTATTAAAAACAAAACATATTCATTCAAAAGATGTGTTTAGATTAGTGAAGTATTGACTCATTTACAGCTCATCACATGAGCCCCGAGCACCTGTGATGTCATTTTCAGTTGACAGCTAGTGGCAAAATGGACGCCTGCTAAGAAGAATTAAAAGAGATGGATTTTGCTAACTGATTTATCAAAACAAAACATAATAATTAGAAGGATGTGTTCAGACTAGTGAAGTATTGACTCATTTACAGCTCATCACATGAGCCCTGAGCAACTGTGATGTCATTTTCAAGCGACGGCTAGAGGCAAAATGGCCGCCTGCTGAGTTGAATTAAAAAGGCTGGATTTTACAAACAAATTTATTAAAAAAAACAAAACAAAACATTTATCAACAGGATGTGTACGAGTGAAGTACTGACTCATTTACAGCTCTTGAACAAGATCAAGATCAAATTTAGCATTAGCCAACGTAATAATACAATTTTGTCGGTCGGATTCTCTGCGTGAATTACCCCCAAACAACAAAAAAACAAACAAAAGCAACAGAAACCTATAGCGTTACCGTATATTTCTTATCTGGTTGGACGAAGAGTCTAGTTTTGAGTCTTTATTGGACGAGTCTAAGTCGAGCCGCAAGTCTCAAAAATCATCAATTAAAGCCCCCTTCTCATTGAGAGGGTGAATACTTGCAAGCCTCGGTGGCTTGGACGCACAATTTCCGTTGAAACGGACGGATGAAAGCACATTATTAATGCTGGTTACGGATGGACGAAGGCAACGCGTCTCGCCTCAGCCGCCGCCACAGTTGACGGCGCCCGCTTTGTTTCCCACCTCTGCGACCGCGGGTAAATCGCGTGAGGCCTCCAAAAGGGCTGATTACAGTGTAGGACACACACATAATGACACGGGGTTGAAAGATTTAGAGGAATGTCTAATTGGGGGCTTGTGCTGCAAAGATGACATGCCGTCATCCTGCTTCACTGCGCCATGATGTGTTTATTTCCATCACCCGCTGCGCTAAGGACGGTCGCTTTGTGGCGTAAACATTTGTGCGAGGTGTCAGTCACTTTTTTTTTTTTTCGCTTTGATTGCTGTGACAGTGACATATTCAGACTGAGTTTCATCATTTGGCTTAACTCAAACAATGCCAAAGACGGATTTTTACGTTTTTCAAGAGTGCGGATGTTCAATCCCAGGTAGTTAAGTGTTTTTTCCCATTTTTTTAAAGTGTTTGGCTGTCCAGCCTAAAAACGGCTGGTACTATATGAATTAAGTGCTAAAGTACCGTATTTTCCGCACTATAAGGCGCACCGGATTATAAGGCGCACCCTCAATTAATGACATATTTTAAAACGTTTTCCATATATAAGGCGCACCGGATTATAAGGCGCGCCTTCAATTAATGACATATTTGAAAACTTTTTCAATCACAATATAGTAATACTCAAAGTAATAACTATAATAACTCAAATAATAACTCTAAACTCTCAATAGCATAATAAGTAAATGTCAATATGAGCAACCTTGTTCAACTGTAAACACACAAAAGAAACAGGTAAAGTTTACTTTATCACTTCATTCCCCATCTAGGAATCCCAATCTCAATATTGATCCATATATAAGGCGCACCTGATTATTAGGCGCACCATTAGCTTTTTAAAAAATATTAAGGCTTTTAATGCGGAAAATACTGTAATTATATTTTTTTAGGTAATCAACACATTAAATCTCAAAAGTTAATACGCAATCAGCCCAAATGCATACACTGACAGAATTCCGAGTCTGCGATCATGCATGTAAACAATAAGCCTGGGCCACTGTTTTCTTGAAGCTCAAGTCCCGCTGGTCAATCATTACAATTTTTAAAACGCAATAAAAGGGTCCACTGTATCTCTCGCACACATACAAAACAAACAACAGACAAAGATTAGATTAGAAGGTATGAGTCGGTATCGTTCAACCGTACCCCCCTCAAAGCTATTTCTCGATGTCATGCGAGATAAAAATCTGCAGGTGAATTTAGCCTCCAGCTCCGTTTAAAATGTAACCAAAGGCATTGGATTTGGAGCAGGTTAGCTTGCATATCATATTAATGGGTTTTATGCGGCACATAAAAGTTTTATGAGCGGCGCAGATAACAACTTGCGCGTGGCTGATGGTAAATGTTTGTAGCTTGTTTGCACTAAGCCGCAGGATCGTATTTCGAGGGGATCTGAGTTTCTGGAATGAAGTTATGACAGTTTGGATAACAGAGTTCGATGAACCGCCAGATTCAACTGTCTCGGCTGATCCATTTCAGTTCATACGCTGTCGGAATTTGAACGTAATCAGACAAATTCTGTCAAATCATGAATGCAAAATGAAAGCGTGGAACCGGAACAGTTCTGGTCATTTTCTGTCGTCGCTAGGTGGCGCTGTGACTGCTTGAGGAAAGTAAGATGATTCACCACAGAAAGGGGAGTAGTTGAGATTTTAACGGGGTTTCTTCAGGTGTCAGCAAATATCATTACAAGCTTTTTAATGGCACGGTATAATGTTCTTTTCAAATTAAGAGCAAATGAAGTGGGAAACACATCAATGCTTTAATCCTCCTGATTTTATTTACAGACACGAATACAAAGTAACACAAAGCAAATTCCTATTTTGAGTTTTCTCCGTGACCGTATCACTTGTTTTGAAGGGTGAATTCAGATTGTAGTAAATTCAAAAATTAAAAAAAGGTATATGTAATAGTATGTAATAAAATAATGCTTATTTTACTTTTTTTTTTTTTAACTAAAATTGAGTTTAATAAAAACCCCAAACTTTTTATTAAATAAAAACTTAAATAAAAAGTCAATTATTTGTGTCCAGTCAAAAAAATCTGTCTTTGTTCATGTATGTATGTATTTATTTATTTATTACTGGCAAAACCGATTGACATTATTAGCGGAGTTCTCAGTGAAAATACTAATGAAGTAACTTAATTTGTTCCCATTAAAATGAAGTAATCAGAAAAGTAACTGTACCTTTTAGAATAAAGTAATTAGTAATTAGTAAAAGCAGCTAAAATACTTTTGAAAGTAATTAAAATGAAGTAATCAGAAAAGTAACTGTACCTTTTAGAATAAAGTAATTAGTAAATCAGCTAAATTACTTTTGAAAGTACTTTTAAAGTAATCAGTAATTTAAGTGGCTTCCATTTAATCTTTTCCGACTGTTTTCAAATATTTTCTTGGGTGTGATTTGTATCCTTTTTCTCATATTACATTTAAACTCCTGTGTAATATTTCGACCGTTTTGTGTCATTTTCTTTCAAATGATTCTCACGGTATTTTAGCCGATGGATGGCACACGGTAATGCTAACCCATATGATAGTGATAGTGTAAAGCAACCACGCCCCATAGTATAAAAAATAAATAAATAAAAATAAAAGCTTTGCTATTTCAGACATGGTGACAAGCCATCAAAATCTCAAGGTTGAAAATGACCAAAATGGTCCTGAAATGGTTTGTTCAAACCAAAATATCAAAATTCCTGTGCTTTTCCAAGCATGCTTTTTTTTTTTTTAAATACTGTTTTGTATTTCCTGTTTTGTCATGACTACACCCTTACATTACGTTGCATACATTCCATTTTAGTAGAAGTGGGAAAAGGATTTTACCATGCAATGCAAATCAAAATTTCGTACGTTTAAACGCGCGCGTTGGTGTCAAATATAATCTTGAGCTAATGCTGCCCACATGCCGCTAAGAGGTTTACTTCTCTTTCTGCTCGGTTCCCCTCTTTTTGTGTAAGAGGCTTGATGTGTGTGTGTGTGTGTGTGCGTGTGTGTGTCAGCGTTTCCCCTTCTAAGCTTGTCACACTACATCTTGTGATACGGCATGCACGCAAGCGTGACTGCATGCCCCTGCGAAGGCGTGACTCAGCTTCTTTTGGACTTGAGTTAGCAGATCTGCACTAAAAAAAATAATAATAATGAGGAACATGAGTACTAGCTGTAAGAAAAGTATTTTGTTTCTACCAAAATATCAGTCGAAAAAATGAGAGAGGCGATGAGGGATTAGCTCGATTTTGTTTGTTTGAATTCCCTTCAATGATTGTGGCGTCATGTAAAATGTAACAAAAATATGTCAGTGGTTATCAAATTAGAGTACGAGTTCTACATAAAGTACGGAAAGATACTTCAGAGGGTACGTGAGATTTTAGCTGCATTTTTGCAGATATTTCAGTGTTTTATATGGATGTGCATCGTCAATTTACTGGCTAGAAATAAAACAGGCGATGTAGCCCTTTTTCTTTCAAATTGAGAGCAAATTACTTTGAACATGATGCAGCATATTGCGAAATTATGTCATAGGGACTCCTTTGTTAAACGTTTTATGACTTCAGTTTGGTAAGTAACCAAATGTGCTTCGTCATTAGTGATGCAATTTTTGGGCTGGAAATAAAACAGGTGATATAAAATTGTATTTACTTTCAATTTAAGAGCAAATCACTTTGAACATGATGCAGCATATTGCCAAATTATGTCATAGGGACTCCTTTGTAAAACTTTTTATGACTTCATTTTGGTAAGTACTATCTAGATGTGCTTCGTCATTAGTGACGCAATTTTTGGGGCTGGAAATAAAACAGGTGATATAAAATTGTTTTTCTTTTCAAATTAAGAGCAAATTAGATGGAACACGATGCCAACTATTGCTAAATTTTGTCATAGGGACTCCATAAAGAACACATTTGTGAGTTTATTTTCAAATTAAGAGCAAATAAATTGGAACATGGTGACTCCTTAGTAAAACATGAAACTGTATGTCCTTATTTTGGTATATTAGCAATGCACATTGTCAATACTGACGCAGTCTTCTGGCAGATGAGCTCAAAAATAAAAGATGTTTAAACGATCTCTCTGGATTCAAATGCATGCAAATCGCTCTGTTTCAAGCAATTTTTTTAACCGAAAATACGCTATAGCTCGAAAAAATCTTTTAAAAAAACGCATCTGTAGCGACAATCATTGTATCATCAATGCAGCTTCAAACTATAAACTTGCTCATTGTATGTGCCTACTTTAACTGGAAGACGTGTACGCGTGTATCCAAGCGAGGTCCCCACTAAACGTAAAAACATGAACGCAAGAATACACGTGTGTGAATAGTGACTCAGAGGTCAAGCCGCATGTGTGTGTTTGTGTGTGTGCGCGTGTGTGTGCGCATCGCCACGACCAGCAAACCTTGATGGTGGCTGGGAGTAATCAGCGGCTGGCCAGAGCGCGTGTTAGCTAGCTATTAGGCCGGCCCGCCAGATGCGGCGTGGTCGAGCGGGCCCTAACCAAATGGACACGGGCCTTTTCGCGCCGCTCGTCGTAAACTATATGGACTGTCACATCCTGTCGACAAGACTTTTAGGATTTGTGTGTGACGTTCAACAACGTATGGAAAATTGCACGCGCGTGTGCTGGCCGTGTTCATTTCCCGATCGAGACTCGGCAAACACTTTACACGAGTGCTTTCAAACTTGTTTTTTAATTTTTTTTATTGTCTTTACTCAACGCCAAAAAATAAATTTGTCTGTTTTACTTCTGGCGCACCTGCCGAAAAAAAATGACAATATTCACATCGTGCAGCCAAATAATACTTGATAAAAATAAAGTTATGCAATGTTTCACAAAGAAGTCATTATATTAAAAAAAAAACACAATAAGTTGTTTCCTGTTCCAATTAATTTGCCAAAAAAATAACATTGTCTGTTTTACTTCTTTTTACTTGTTTTACTTCGAAAAAAAATGCCAATAATCACATCGTTCAGCCAAATAATACTTGATAAAAATAAAGTTATGCAACGTTTTACAAAGGAGTCATTATATTAATAAAAACACAATAAGTTGTTTCCTGTTCCAATTAATTTGCCAAAAAAATAACGTTGTGTTTTACTTCTGGCGCACCTGATGAAAAAAAAATGACAATATTCGCATCGTTCAGCCAAATAATACTTGATAAAATTAAAGTTATGTAACGTTTCACAAAGAAGTCATTATATTTAAAAAAAAACACAATAAGTTGTTTCCTGTTCCAATTAATTTGCCAAAAAATAACATTGTCTGTTTTACTTCTTTTTACTTCTTTTACTTCGAAAAAAAATGCCAATAATCACATCGTTCAGCCAAATAATACTTGATAAAAATAAAGTTATGTAACGTTTCACAAAGAAGTCGTTATATTAAAAAAAAAAAAAATGTTGTTTCCTGTTCCAATTCATTTGCTCTCAATGTGAAATTCAGACCCATACTTGCAAATGTTTCTTATTCACACACACACACAGCACAGACGCGTCTTCTTGTGACCGAAGCGAACAGGTGCGTCAGAGCAAACGTGTGCGTCGACGTGTCAGACGGCAGCCGCCGCACTCCGTACGCGCAACGCATTCTTCCTCAGCAGCTGACGGGAAATTCCACCCGGTCTCGTGAGGATGAAGGTCTGCCCCAACGTATACAAGGCGCAGGTAGACGTACACGCACAATTTGAAGCATCCAAAGCATGCGCGCACAGCAATAAAACACGCACGCGCACAGCAAAGTGCGGGCGAGGGACAGCGAGGACACGCCAGGCTGTTATTCTAAGTGCACGCTGGCTGAGTGGACTGTGTAATCTCCAGGGTGGAGTCCATATTGGGTTTCTGGCTAATTTACCGCTTTTTGGCCCACTTGCGTGATTTTCGCAGGAGAGAGTGCAAAAAAACGGTAGCCGGGGGCCAACCGGAGGGAGGTTGCGGCTCCTTCACGTTGATTATATGACTTGTATTGCGGTGTTATTATGGGAGGTGTAGTCACCCTCGATGGCGAGCGGGGACAAACAAGACTCGGTGTCCAACCTGAGGCACCGGGGCCAGTTCGGGCCCGCCGCATCGTTTTAAGTGTCCCCTAAAAAAGTCCTTGTAAATGGCGAGTGTAAGTGAAATATTTTCAATTTTTTTCAATGATGTACCCCATGTCATTTTTTTCAGCCAAATATCATAATATAATATAATAATATAACACAAAGACAAAAGAGAATACTGAAAGTAGCTGTTTGGTTTCTGGCTGTTCTGCCAGTAATAAATTGAGTCAGTTATGACAAGAGCACCATCTATAGGAATGAAAAAAAATCACAGGTTGTTCATGAGGCTTCGTTTTCCCATCACAAGGTTTTACACCATTTGATGATACCAAGAGGGGCGAAGATGACCCCAGGAAAAGGTTTTCGCCATTGAAGTGTAAGTACAATAAAATAAGGATTGGCATCATTTTTCTCTAAATTTCAGGCATTTTGATGCACTTGGTTATTTTTTTTCTGCTTTAGACTAACCTGTAATTTGTATAAACGCTGTAAAAAGTAGTTCATAGTTGATTTTGTTTCAAATAATAAATAAAAAAACAAATTTTACATATAATTTACATATATACGTGTGTAAAAATATATAAAATATATATATAAAAACTGTATGATTATACTTAAAATTGTTATCAATGATCCATTTCAACCTTAATATTAAATTTGCTACGTTTTGAATGACAGGCCCACAGAATGACCTTGTTAATATAAGTATAAAATAAAATGTAAAATAATAATAATAATAATAATAATAATAATAATAATAATAATAATAATAACCAATTTTACTTGTCTACAACTGTTGTAAACGGAGTAAAGAGTACGTTAAGGTAAAAAAAGTTCAAATAAATTGGCAATACTGTCTTAGGTTTTGGCCAATGTCTATTGGTTTACAAGCAGAATTGCCACATCCAATATGGCCGACACACTAATGACCAGAAAACCTTCAACCTTGCGACTATACAGTATTTTGTCCAACCTTTCGATCTTTTACATCAAAGGGAAAGCATTGAAAGAAGGCACTACGAAGCTGAAATTTCACCCTGAAGGTGTCAATTTGTCAATGTTAATTATACAATACCAGTAGTGGTAAAAATGAACCCAAAAATGAACAAAATGCTGCACAAGGCTTAAATAATGTGTTTTATCTTGGACTGGCTTCAGTGGAAATACTTCAGGCAGGTTTTTTTTTTTTTCTTTTCAAGCCCAAAATAGAAAAGGTATGTGGGCCGCTCTCAAGAATCCCAAACAAAACCAAAATATGCAACCGCACCTGCTGTGAGTCATATTTACAATCGGAGCAGGAATGCGGTCGGCGACGAAGTGATAACAAGAAGATAAAGTAGAAACAGCTACAGTATAGTGCATTAATCGTGCCAAACAAAATAATAAACAATTGAAATGAAATCGTTATGAGGAGCATTAGAGATTTAGATGACTTTTTCAAAGAAATGAAGGGAAATAATTAGCTCCGTTATAGCTCGTTTCCTACGACATAAAATTTACTACCGGTCAAATTAACACATGAAATAAAAACACGCAGCGGCACTTAATTACGTGGCGCTAAAGCCACGCTCGCGTGATGCTTAAGAGGCGTTTTTGGACGCCATCTGCCGAGTTGTCATGCCAACGAGCGGGCGGCCCGGCCCGGCGCGTGACAGACGTCAGACGGCCCATCTGGTTGGCCGCCGAGCCCCCCGGGTGGGCGGGGCCGCACGCAACGCAGCATCTGCATTCCCACAGTAGTCCGAGTCAACAATCAGCGCGCCCCCACCTTTCTGAAACTTTATCGGGGGTGGGGGAGGGGGACCGGTGGAGAGCGGTGCAGCTGAAGCTGCGGGTTTTGGCGTGGAGGCCTGGTGCCAATGTCAAGGTGCTGAGTGAGGCAAGATGAAGCGCCCCTTAACACACATAAACACGTTTGTACGGCCGTACTAGAGAGGACATCCATCGACGTCGTGCATTTCCTAGCCCCTAACCCAAATCTCAACCATCAGAAAAGATTTCCCAACCCCTTACCCTAACCCCAACCAAAATACTTCAACCTATACTCTAAAAGCAAGCCTCGACCCGCAAAAAGTGGTGTGAACTCGTGGGTCCCCACAAGTGCAGAAGGTCCCCACAAAAGCGGTTTCCCAGCATGTTGCAAAAACTAAGGGTACACACACATTTTTGGCACATTCAGTGACGTAATTCATTCCCCAACTCCTAACCCTAACTTTAAGTATCGGAAATGAATGCCTAACCCGAACCTTAACCCTAACCCAATTCAAAGCTATACTCAAAAAGCAAGTTTTTACCCTCAAAAAGAGGTCTGAATAAATGAGGACTGGCCTGAATGTCCTCACTTCTCCGTAAAGTTCTCACTATGTCGGTAAGAAGCCCAAATCGGTTCCTACAAGTATAGCCTTACGGGAACATACACACACAGACGGGAATTTTTCTGTTAGTACTCTAAAGAGAACCAAAATCCACTTCCAATCTATACTCGAAAAGCTAGTCTTGACCCTCAAAAAGGTCTGAACTTGTCACGTCCACCAAAATGGTCCCCATAAGTCCAACAAGTCCCCAGAAAGATGGTAAAACCTGGGATTTTGTCTCCACTTTGTATTAAAAACCAAAACACACACACACACACACAAACACAAAACACGTGTTTGTACGGCTGTACTTGTGGGGACATCCATTGACGTATTGCATTTCCTAACCCCCTAAACTTAACCATCAGAAATGATTGCCCAACGCTAACCCTTACCTAACCTCAACCCTAACACAGTTCAAACTTATACTCTAAAACCAAGTCGTGACCCTCAAAAAGAGGCCTGAACAAGTGGGCGCTGCACTTCTCCAAATTGTCCTCATTATGTTGGTAGAAAATGTAAAGTAATTCACACAAGTATTCACACAGGGGGCCTGCTGAATTTTTCTGATACTTTTAGCTTGGTTATAAAATAAAATTTGGCCACAGTACATCAACATCAAGGCTTCATAGCTCAGTGGTTAGAGCACTGGTCTTGTAAACCAGGGGTCGTGAGTTCAATTCTCGCTGGGGCCTACCATCGTTTTCTTTCACAATTTACTGTTTCATCATTTACTGCAGGGTTAATTTCCCAAAAGTACCCACAATGACCAAAGTCTCGGAAGTTGATTTTGTACTTTTTTGTGCCTTAGTTCCCGTTTCAGTTTTTCTTTTGTTTAAAAAAAAAACTTAAACAATATATTTAAATAGCATAGCATAGGAAAATAGCAAGGTAAATAAATACGCAATAGAAAACTGCATGGTCATAAAAAAAAAATCTGGATAGAGTGAAGCCACAATTATCGAATTACCGTTACCGATCACACGATCGGTACTTGGGCCCAATCGCATAATTTTCAGCTGGTTGGAATCATCAAAAAAAAAACAGGCCAATCGGAGGGGACCACTTGGTGAAATAAATTTTAGAGGGAAAAAGATGAAAAAACAAGACGCGATCGAAGACTGTTAAGCAGTCGGTTCATTTTTAGAATAAAACTGAATGTTCCACTGTGAAAGTTTTGCGTTTTTCTCAAAACTCCTCAGCTACGGAGTTCAAAAATTTGCACAAAAAAACCCCCCAAAATTTCGACATCAATACAATGGACAAGAAAAAGCACAAAAATGGAGATGGGAAATTTTATCGTGCGCCTTTTCTATTGGCTCGGACACATTTATTTACTTCCTGTATTACGTTTTTTTTCCCCAAAAGTTTTTGCCCCGTGCGCCGATTCACTAGCCAACATCAGTCAGTCTGACTGACCAAATCTCACAAACAAAAACGCATCGCCAACAACCCCCAAACATCTCCGACATTACGGCGATGGTATCAAAAAGTCCCGTACTCGGATTAGTGTATCCTAAATAATGACTCAACTCTGTCTCTGTGTTAGCGTATATTGCGTTCTAAAACCAAACCAACACGAAAAACTCCTTGGGTTCGGCGTCCGTGAGAAGATAAATCACGGTCGCACATCTTATCTGGGCGCCTTATCGCGCAGACTCCAGCCACTCCTCTCTGGTCTTCTGGACAGGCGTCCTCCTGGTGCGAACCGGGAGATAGGACCCGACAGTCGGGGTGCCCTTCCTCGTCTCGTCTTTATCTGTCGGGCTTATCGAGCCGACTGGAGCGCAGACGCGGTCGGCCTCCCGCTTCCTGGCCGCTGAGTCACGGACGGGACGTGTCAAGATCACCCCGGCTGTCTCACGTCTTTATCTGCTGTCCTCTCAAAACAAGTAACGCCGGGGAGGTCGCGACTTTTGCCAGACTGAAAAATCCTAGTGTGCAAGATTACTATACATAAAATTGATCTGGTATGAGCTGGTTATGGACAATATACTATTTCAAGTCATTAAAAAAAAAGAGGAAAAGGTAAAGGTAACTCATTCACTGCCATTGACGGTTAAAGACGTCAAAGACTTCTTGTGTTGAGTTTGCATGTTCTCCCCGTGGCTGGGTTCTATTCGGACACTCCTCCCACATTCCAAAAACATGCATGGTAGGTTTATTGGACAAACTAAATTGTCCTTAAGTATGATTGTGAGTGTGAAGGGTTTGTTTGTCTCTGTGTGCCCTGTGATTGGATGTCAACCAGTCCAGGGTGTCCCCCGCCTACTGCCCGAAGACTGCTGGGATAGGCACCAGCGAGCCAGGCTAAATGAAATGGATGGATGAAAATTTAATCCTAGAGCCGTTTATCCTACAAGGGTCACAGGCTCGCTGCTGCCTATCCCAGCAGACTTTGGGCATTAGGCGGTGGACACCCTGGACTGGTTGCCAGCCAATTGCAGAGATTGCACCCAATCACACCTAAAGACAATTTAGTACGTCCAATACAGCTGCCATGAATGTTTTTGGAGTCTGAGAGGAAGCCGGAGAGCCCAAAGAGAACCCAGGCATGGGGACAACATGCAAACTCAACACATGAAGGCCAAAGCGAGGTGGATTTTAACACGGGTGCGAACTGTGAGGCGGAGATCATGAAATGAAGGTTTCGCAAAACGCTCGGGCTTTCCCTTTGAAGTGAAATGTTTTTGATGTAAAGATCAAAGGATCGGACAAAAATAATGCACACGGGTTAAACGGACTGGATAAATTTGGTCCATCTTCTGATGGATCGGCGATAGGTCATTATGTTTTTTAAACTGGCTGATTGTGAAAAACCCGACCGAGCAGAGTCGGTGGATCTCCACGGCCGAGGAGAAAGCCTTTAAGTGGCTGCTACAAGATGCAGAGAGAGATGCTGGAAGTGTACGACATGATTTAGATGATAGGCGGACTACAGACCTATAATCCTTCATTCAAATGAGAATGCACATGCTCTGACAACAAGAGGGAAAAAAAAAAACGGGGGAGGGGGGGGGTGAAAAAAAGCCCAAAAAGCAGCAAAGAAGCTGGACTAGGAGATGGAGATGGAGCGAGCGGCCAGACTCGCAGACTATCCGTCTCTGGCTTGTGGGAATGTGGTGAAGACACAGTAGTGGGCAAAGGCCCGGCTCTGAAATTAGAGAGTGGCGCTAAGAGAAGGGAGCCGGAGCCAAAGGCCGTCTGCCAGGAGCTGCGTCCCCGGCGCGTTGCCCCCGCCGTGATTTACGGCGAGGCCGCGCTCCGGGCCGCACGCTATCTGCATGGCGTGTCATGGAGTGCCCGTGCGGCATGGAGGGTGGAAAAATCCCCGCTGTGACAAAGACCAGTTCTGCTTCACGATATCTGATCCAGATGAGGACCAAGTGGGGGAACTTGTTTTAGAAAGGGTTAAAAAGTGATGTTGAAGTTCAAATGGTCGCTCTTTTTAACCCCTGGGTGTCTGGGGATTTGTCACTAGCCCGCCATTATTATCACCCAATTTGGGCCACCGTACCACCGGTTATACTCAAATAAATTCTGCTTGAAGCATTGCCACATAACAAGTTTATCTATTGTGTTAGCATTAAGCTAGCTGACTGAGGCGATGTTATGTGGTTATTTTGACTGTATTTTCACATTAAAAATTAATTACCGTATTTTCCGCACTATAAGGCGCACCGGATTATAAGGTGCACCCTCAATTAATGACATATTTTAAAACTTTTTCAATCACAATATAGCAATATTCAAAGTTATAACAATAATAACTCTAAACTCTCAATAGCATAATAACCCAATGTCAATATGAGCAACCTTGTTCAACTGTAAACACACAAAAGAAACAGGTAAAACTTACTTTATCAATTTAATCCTCATCTCAGAATCCCAATCTCAATATTGATCCATATATAAGGCGCACCGGATTATAAGGCGCACCCTCAATTAATGACACATTTTACAACTTTTTCCATATATAAGGCGCACCCTCAATTAATGACAATTCAAAACTTTTTCCGCACTATAAGGCGCACCGGATTATAAGGCGCACCCTCAATTAATGAAATATTTTCAAACCTTTTCAATCACAATATAGTAATACTCAAATTAATAACAATAATAACTCAAATAATAAAACTCTCAATAGCATAATGACTCAATGTCAATATGAGCAACTTTCTTCAACTGTAAACACACAAAAGAAACAGGTATAGCTTACTTTATCACTTCATTCCCCGTCTACCAATCCCAATCTCAATATTGATCCATATATAAGGCGCACCTGATTATAAGGCGCACCATCAGCTCTTTAGAAAAAATCAGGTGCGCCTTATAGTGCGGAAAATACAGTAAATAATATTTAATCCACGGGGGGAAATTTTGACGGGACTCGCGCTTTTTGAGTGCCATCTAGAGGAGCAAAAATACATCAAAAGTGCTTCGCGAGGCTTCATTTTCCTATCGCCAGTAACATCTGCCGAGGACCCTCAGCGCGAGCAACTCCCTCGCCGGCCGAGCGAACAAAACAAAAGCGTTGCGGGCCACTCGAGGCAGGAAAGCGCAGGATTGGAAATCAGGACAAACAGGAGGAAGCGCAAGGTGGTAGCGCGGCGGAGCTCGGCAAGGCCAAGTCTAGACATGCCGGGAAGGTTTCTGCATGCGCTGGTCCGCGCCGCGGGTCAGCGAGAGTACCCATGCCGCGTTCCAGGATTCGAGCGCGTATGTGCGAGTGTGCGTTTCCTATGCCAAGTTTCCTCTCTTTGTTTAGAGCGGCCCGGTTAGTCTGGCTCCCCGCTGCGCATGCTATGGCCAAACACACACATATATCAAAAGACATCACAACAACGAGGCAGGATGCTTTGGTGGCAAAGAGGTGCTGGGAACAAGGGGCGAAAGAGGGGACGTCCATTTGGGAATTCGTCTGAAAAAGTGGCGGAAGATTGGCACGGGGCCACGGAGCCTTTCAGATGAAACAATGGCGGCCTCGGCGGGAATATGATGCGGGGAAAGCGTCGAAGCGCGCATGCGACTGACCTGTCGCAATCTGCGCAACGTCTCATTGTTTGCTTAAGTTTTTTAAGTTTTTTACTTCTTCCTACTCTTTTTTTGAACTTTTTTGAATGCTCCTATTGCTATGTTTTTTTTTAAAATCTTTGTTAAATTATTATTATTGTTTATTCATGCAAAAAAGGAATTGTATATAGTTTTTTTTAAATTTTGTTTGTTTTGCTTGATTTTAAGATCAAAAATAAAGTTTTTCATATCATATCAGATCATTCTTAACCCTTTGTAGTATTACGTCCAATCCTTTGATCTTTATATCAAAGGGAAAGCACTCAAAGAAGACGCTAGTGAGCTGAAATTTCACCCTGGTGGTGACAATGTGTCAAGGTTACACATGGCAAGACCACTTTGTTATCACAAAACCGAATGTGCCAAAATGATCCAAAAATTGTCAAAATACTGCACAAAAAAATGTCAAAATACAGCACAGGGTTAAACTCAATTTTCAATTAAATTTTACAATAATATGCTGAATTAATCGTTTGATCGTGGCCCTTCAAACATCGGCCAAAAATGAAGGACCAAACGGCTGATATTTGCCCCTGATTTCAACTTTTTACTTTTAAGTGCAACAGTTGTAAACAAGTAACACTAGTGTCATTATTTACTACACATAAATCCACACCATAGAATTGAATACATAAATATATATCATGAAATTTGGTATACATATATATATATATATATATATATATATATATATATATATATATATATATATATATATATATATATATATATATATATATATATATATATATATATATATATATATTAGGCACACTTTGCTTGAATGCATTTCCAGCCAGAAAAAAGTGCGCTGGATGACCCAAGCACTTAATTCCCACGACGCGTCAACGTTAGCTTATCCCGGCAGTTAGCATGACCTGAACAATGGCGCGATGACGACCACGCACCACCACCAACGCGTGGCGGATCGGTTGAAGCTAGCCAGATGAACAAGGAGACAACACCCGGTCAACATGTGCGCGAGAGCCTGTAAGCGTTTGTATATTTACGTATCTTCAAGTATCCACTTTGTCGTGAAACATAAATATGTATATGAGCCCATGTGTGTTTACTACGGCCTTGTATCCAAGGCCTGGCCCCGGCTTTTGAGTAGGAGGGTTTCATCGGGCGCGTCCGCGCACACACCGTGCCCGCTCCTCCTCCCGGCCCTGATTACAGAGCTGAGGGGCCCTAAATGCCTTACAGATGGACTCCTAACAAACAGCCGCTCCTCAAGTATTCCCACTATTTGGCCTCGCCGTAATTTACAGCATACTTAGCTAATTGAGACGCTATTAAGGTCGTGCCACGCATTCTTCAGTCCCAGGGCTTAATACGCGTGATATAAGCATAATAATGTGAACCGTACAATGTGTGTGTTTGCTAATTCGGCCTGAGCGATTCCAACCGCAGAGTGGATGTGATTTATGGTTTTATGGTCCATGTCATGTACAACATAGCCACACAAAAAACAAGCGGTGCTGATTCTATTACGGCCATTGGGTAAAATAGAACACTTTGGATAACATTTGTGAAAGGAAAAAAACCCTATATATATATATATATATATATATATATATATATATATATATATATATATATATATATATATATATATATATATATATATACACACACTACAAAACACATTTTGTCATGCTATATACTATATAAGTAGGTTGTAACGTCTTAATTTCGACATTTTTAAGACTATATTTTAAAATCTATTTTGAACATAGCCATTGATTCGCATCTGTTCAGTTCTATTTCATAGTTGTTCCATAAATTGACAGCTTGAACAGATACGCACATTTGATTTAACGGTGTATTGCCCCCTGGTGGCTAGTAAAAAAGCAACTGCAGATAAGCCGCATTGGACAATAAACTGCAGGGCTCAAATCATGAGAAAAAAGTTGCGGTTTACCAAGTGTTTTTTTTTGTTTCCTGTACAAACAGAAGCAACCAAAATCTTGTTTTGTTTAGTTTTTTTTTTCCACTACAAAAGTTTTAATGTTATACCTCTGCACACCCCAAGAGAAAAGCGCAAAATAAAGTCGTAATATTCATTTTCATTCTGTACATTTAGGTTTTTTTTTTTTTTTTAATGTTTTTACTTGGAACTCCAAAATAGCCATTTAAAAAATACGACCAGAAACATGACTAGAAAACGTGCTTGACCAGAATAATCTCATATAACTCCACAGAAAAACGTCTTTTCACCACTTCAAACTAATTCTTTCATGGTTTTCTCGCCTCCCCCTGTAGATTTTTCGTTTTCACCAAGTGCTCCCTTCCGATTGCCCCTCACCCATCTATAAGCATCTGATTCCGTAAATTTCAACCCGCGATCGGAAAAGACTGTGCTATATGTGCTGTAAGTCACTATCTTCTCAGCCAACCGGTTTCTAACCATTATTCATTCAAAGCGTAGTTTATTACAACATAAGCTAGCTTCTTTTTTTATAGGTGCTGTTGTACTTTATATAGCAGCCATTGACATGCGGCGACCGGGCCGCTCATCACCATGCGAAAGCATCTTGTTTCTCGTAAAAGTGAGCGACACAGCGCAAGCACCGGCCTTGTCTCGGCCCTAAAGCGGGTCGGGTTGTGAAAGGCCAAGTTGAAGACTCGGACTATTTGAGTTGCTCGCCGGGGCATTTTTCATCGAGTGCGTGTGACAGAAAGATAACAATCTGTCGCGGGGGGGTCATCCGTCTTCGTTTCCAAGCCGCTCCTGGAGAATTCAAGCCGGAGAGCGTTGGGTGGGACACATCGGCGATTAATCAACTCCGCTCATGCGTCTTTGTCCCGCTGCGATAAATCATTGTCCAATCGTTGCGCTGGGACACACAATGGAGGAGACGCCGTTTGTCCATGTAAGATAAATTAATCTAAGGGTTGACATCCTTGCGTAGAGCGGCGCGAGAGTAGTTAACGTCTGGCATTTAAACAGGATCGCGATGATGGAGAATTGTCAGCGATGGGAAAAGTTCGGAGAGTTTGCGCTTATTATTACGGAAAAACTAAGAAGCTATGTCGAAAACTCTGAAGCGGTGTCGTGAAAATTTGCGCGATACTTTCGATGAAATTGACAGTTTTGAAGCGCGGAATACAAAAAAAAACACAATATTATGCTGTGAAAGTGTGTTTTGTGCTTTTGTCAAAATAAGGCTTCAAGCTGTGGAGTTTGGAAATTCATAGAATAAAGCAAACAACAAAATAAGATTTTCCACGTTATTTCCGACAAAAATTCACGGTTTCGTAGAGTGAAATAAAAAATAAAACCAAATGCTATGCTGTGAAAGTGTGCTTTGCGTTTTTCTCAACAATCAGAAGCTATGGAGTTCAGAAATTCATAGAATAAAACAAATAAACAAAAAAATCCATGCTATTTCCTACTAAAATTCATTGATTTGTTGCATGAATTACAGAATTAAACCAAATATTGAGTTTTGAAAGTGTGTTTTCCTCAAAAATCCGGATTATCAGTGCTATGGTTTTCAGAAATTCATAGAATAAACCAAAAAAAACCCCAAAAACAACAAAAAATTTTCGACAAAAATTCTGTTTTGTAGCGTGAAATACAGAACAAAACCAAATATTAAGTGTGAAAGTGTGTTTTGCGTTTTTCTTCAAATCTGGGCCATCGAGTTAGAAAATGTGTAGAACAAAACAACCCAAAATAAATACATCAATAATTTCCCACATTATTTTCGATGAAAATTCACTGTTTTGTAGTGTAAAATATAGAATAAGACCAAACAATATGCAGTGAGTGTGTTTTGCTTTTTAATCGAAAAAGATTATATGTTAAACATTTTTCTAATGCCAACTCCTACGTTAACAATGAATCCATCAATGCTAAATTCAGAACTATGAGATGGAATGAAAACAATTGACTGCTTAATCCATGTTCCATAAATGTAATAGTAACCATAACACCACGTTTAAATTAATTACGAAATCGTTATATGAATGTAAATCGTAATTGTAAAACGTTAGCTGTAAAGTAAATGAAATTGTAATGGAAAGTAAAGTAAAGTTTTACTTGATTTCCCATTTAATTACCTAATTATTTCCTTGTTTATTTTTCTCCTTTATAAGATCTCAACCAATCACTCGTAAGATTTCAGCCACTTCCGCAAGGCAGCCCGAGCCATGAGAACACTGCGGCAGAGCAGCCGACTGATTTCACCCAGCTATTGGGAAAGCTCCTACTTGAGAGTGAGTCAACTGTGACACCAGGGCTTGCTGCGTGTGTCATTAGGTTGACGTTTACGAGAAGCGGGCGGGAGGTGACGCCGCCTCTGGGAGGTTAGGAAATCACCGCAACCTTGCTGGAGCTCAGCAAAAGCTCCAGCGCACTTCAATCCTTGCGTAAGATGTAGACATTGATTGTAAGGGGAAATATCTTACAACACATATGTAGCAGGTGTTCTAGACTAGATCTTCTAGAAGCCAGCAGGCATCCGGTTTACCCACCTGCTGCCTGGGGCCAAAAAGGAAGGCACCCCTTTTTTTTCTTCCATCTAACAAGATTTCTGTCACCATCAAAACAAGAAACTCACACAACAAGGAAGGTGTAAAGAGTCGTTACAAACATGCAAGCTAGCTGCTCTCATTCAGAAGTATAGTGATTGAGGAAGTAGAGTTAATAATTAGGTAAATGACTATATAGGTAAAGTCAGTAGGTTAGTAAATAAGTAAATAAATAATCCAATAAGTAAAGAAATTAGGTAATGTAAATATATAAATATGTATGTAAGTAAGTTAGTAGGTAAGCAAAAAGTATATAAATGAGTAAATAAGAAAAGTAAATAAATTAAAAAGTAAATAAGTAAGTAAATAAATACATGCTTAAGTGTGTAAGTAAAGTAAATAAGTAAGTAAACAAATAACTATCTAAGTAAAGTAAATAATTAAGTGGTTAAGACAAGGAAGTAAATAAGCAAGTAAGTAAATAAATAAGTACATTAAAACACAGGTAACGTAGAATAAGTTAGTTAGAAAGTAAAGTAAGTGACAAATAGGGTTTGTAAAGTAAGTAAAGTATTTAAAGTTGGTAAAGTGAGTAAAGTTAATAATTAAGTATATATTAAAAGCAAGTAAACAAGCAAGTAAGTTAACAGATGAGTAAATTAAAATATAGGTAAAGTAAACAAATACGTTTGTAAGGTAAGTCAAGTAAAAAAGTACATAGGTATGTATGTAAGTAACGTAAAGTAAGTGAAGTAAGTAAATAAATACATTACTTACTTTCCTTACTAACTTGGACAAAACATTGCCCTTTTATTTTGTAAACACACACTATAGATGACAACTCCACAAGCATCATCCCGCTGTGAAACGCAAACAAACAGCAGGGCAGCGACACACTTCTCACACCCTATGATTTGGGCGTGGAAAGAAAAAAAAAAAAAAAGTGGCACAAGCACGCACCGGTTCAACGAGTACAAATGCCACAGTGGCAAACTGGCATCAGGGCAAACACAAAAAAAAATATTCATATACGTCGCAAATTGTCATTGTGTGGTGAAAACATCTGGTCAGTTTGATAATTTTACACAAATCATTAACGTTAGTATGTCCCATAATTGTTTAACTCATTTATAGAATTTAAACCTGTTTAAAGTGCAGAGATGATCCTAACTAAAAACCATTTTTCTTGGAGACCTCTTATATCTGAGAAGAGTTGTTAGACTCCGCCCCTTTTCAATACTTGCAGCGTTATGTTGCCTCAAGATTGAAATACTTATGTGGTTTTGTTTTGTTTTCATGATTTTTTTATGATAATGAGTACCAATACTTTTAATAAGTTTTAATAAGCTTATTTTAGGGCTAGGCAATAGATTGAATTAATTTGATGAACTCATTTTTATAGACACTGCTAATCTCCACTGTGGGGTCAAAACATGTATGTAAATAGGGCTATTTATGTATATAATTTTTTACAAATCATGAAGAACATGTCTCCATGTTGTCTGTTTTACAATTGTTATCGAGATTCCATCAAGTTATGCACAAGATATGGATGATAAATATAGGCTAAAAATGATTTAAAATCATTATACATTATTGTTGTCTAAACATTATCCACATGATTTATTTTTGCATAAATTAAACAAATGTTGGATTTACTACACTAATTAAAATCAGAATCATAGAAAGACTGAAATCCAAATTGATATGATTTTTTTTTTGGGCCATATCTCCCAGGCCGAGCCTGTTGTGTAAAAAATGAATAGGTGTGATGATTCAGCGTGCAAGGAACTGGTCAGCCGTGATCTGTTAGCGTGCGGAGACAAAACACAAATACCTTATCTTCCAGTCGGATCAGTCGAGCGCCAATCGTCGGGAATTCTTTATCTTCCCCTTTACCTGGTAAAAGAACGAAAAACAGTTGCATAAAAATGCATTGATAAGAACATTTTAGCCATATGAATCATTGAACGGAATAATCAGAATTTCAGTCGTGTTCCAATAATACTGTGATTTTACCTGTCTTTTAAGGTTGCGTTACGTGGTAGCATTAAGCTAGCAGATAAAGCTCGGTGTTATGTGGTATCAATAAGTTAGCAGATGTAGCTATATGATTTGTATATTTGCGTTACGTTTAAAGATGAAGCTATGAGTGTTATGTATTGGCATTAAGCTAGCAGATGAAGTTATGGGTGTTATGCGTTAGCATTGAGCTATAAGACAAAGCTATGTGAGCTATGTGTTAGCATTAAGTTAGCAGATGATGCTGTGTGTGTTCTGTGTTAGCATTAAGTTAGCAAGCAAATCTATGTTTTTTGTGTTGGCATTAAGTTAGCAGATGAAGCTATGTGTGTTGTGTTTGCATTAAGCTAGCAGATGAAGTTATGTGTGTTATGTGCACGCATTCAGCTAGCAGACGAAGTTATGTGTGTTATGTGGTAGAATTAAGATAGCAGGCAAAGATATATGTGTTGTGTTAGCATTAAGCTATCAGATGGTGCTATGTGCACTTTGTGTTAGCATTAAGCTAGCAGATGAAGTTATGTGTGTTAATTGTTCACATTAAGTTATCAAATGTAGCTACAGTATATGGTTTGTGTGTTAGCATTAAGCTAGCAGATGAAGCTATATGTGTTTGCATTAAATTAGCAGATGAAGCTACAGTATATGGTTTGTGTGTTAGCGTTAAATTAGCAGATAATCTATGTGCACTAGTTGTTAGCATTAAGATAAATCTATGCGTGTTTTGTGTTAGCATTAAGCTAGCACACAAAGCTTTGGGTTTGTCCAGTTTAATTTGTGTCTCACAGTAAATCTCAAGTCATCCATACTAATAAACATCTTGAAGCTATGATAAGCTATCAACAGCTAAGATGTGAACATGTTTGAGGAACGACTTGCTTTTGTCAAATTTCATTCTAAATATGAATTAAAAAAAAAACAAAAAAAAAAGTTGTGCTTTTATTGTGTGAGTCCTAAGCATGTGAGCGGTATGGGTCAGCCAAGGGATGTTTACAAAGCACCTGGGAACTGGACCAAAAGGAAGAAGAGGAAGGAAGCTGTGTAGCAGTTGGGGGGGGGGGGGGGGTTGCTGGCACTTGGGGGTTGGGGAAGTTTTCATTTATTTAGTTATGTTATGACAAAATTAAAATGCTCCCATTGACTGATTACATCTTGTGCTTGCATCATTTAAAAAAAATGTATTGGCAGTACAAAATCGTGTTACACTTCCGTTGCATTGCCAACAGTGCCCTCTAAAGGAGCAAAATATATCAAAATGGTTCATGAGGCTTTCCCGTCAGCACAAAATATCAATTGTTCATATACATTTTCAAAGGACATTTCACTTATTTTGACATTTTTAGCAGTAAACAACTTGTAAATGTCACATGACCAAATTCAGAAAACAGGTAAAATGTGATTGGTCGTTACCTGAGCCCTGAGCAACTGTGATCTTATTTTTTACAGCATGTAACAAAATGGCCGCCATGTGAGTAAGAACACAAGGCTTTTGCTTCTAATTCATACTCCACAAATGCAATAATAATGAAAATTAATGAATTTTTCAGCATTTTTTTTGTTTGTTTTTGTTTTATTGCCCACTTTATTATTTGCTCGATTGTGGAATGTAGTCTGCTCGGGGAAGTGCACAGAATAAGAATTTCATTTTGTGTAGTCCTGCTACGCAGATGAAAATAAAACTCTTGAATATTTATTAGTCATTTTATTGAATAGCAATGCCTGATGATATGCTATAAATTGAAGTAATGAGGCATTTGACTTTTTTTTTAACAACCACGTACTATCGTGGTTGAAACCTTGCAACGGCTGAGCAAACATTTCATCTTGTTTGGGTTTTAATTCCAAATTTCTTGGCAGGGAGCATTTGGCACTTTTTTATTAGCTTTTAGCGCCAAATAAAAGCACTCTGCAAATGTCATTTCCACACTGAAGCTGCTTCAACATTTGCCAAAGGGGCCGCGCAATCGGGAGAAGCAAATATTTGAGGACCCCCACCCTATGTAAAAATTAAAAAAAAAAAAAAAAAGGTTGTGGAGGCGGCATGGCTTCTTTAAAACTACGTTTGCTTTATTCCCCTTCAACTCCCAAGTTAGTGAGTGCAATAAAAGCAAAGATTGCTTAAAAAATTGACATTGATCGGTAAAAATATGAATATTCATGTAGGCAGGATCAAATTCTTGTGGTCTTTGATTATATAGTGCAGTGGTCCGCGAAAATAAATCACGCTCGGTTCAGATGGACTACGTGGACGCCGTAACTTTCGACGCGTTTGAAGTGCAGTCAATGAAGTTGAACGGGTGATAGGGCGACATCTACAGGACGCGATTGGTGCCGCGGGACACGAAACGTGACGCGAGACAGCCAATCCGTTTCGGGAAGGTCAAAACAGGAAATGGAAATATAGTGCCAGATTAAAAGCACACATTTTCAAATTAAGATATAACTGACCATTAAGAACTAAAACAGCAAAAAAAAAAATGCCTGTGAGTATTGTTAGCTTGTCTGTCTACATGAGTTGCTCCACCTTTTGCATTGAAATATATACACACATATGCCAGATTAAAAACATGCATTTTCAAATTAAGATATAACTGACCATTAAAAACTAAAAGAGCAAAAAAATGCCTGTGAGTATTGTTAGTTTGTCTGTCTACATGAGTTGCTCCACCTTTTGCACTCAAATATATACACACATATTTGAGCGCAAAAGGTGGAGCAACTCATGTAGACACACAAGCTAACAATACTCACGTATTGTTAGCTTGTCTGTCTACATGAGTTGCTCCACCTTTTGCACTCAAATATATACACACATATTTGAGCGCAAAAGGTGGAGCAACTCATGTAGACACACAAGCTAACAATACTCACATAAAATATACACACATATTTGAGCGCAAAAGGTGGAGCAACGCATGTAGACAGACAAGCTAACAATACTCACAGGCATGTTTATGTTTTTTATCGCATCTAAACGACTAATATTTTTGCAGCTTTCTCAGTTGTGAGCATTTTTTTTTAATATCCTGAAAATCGCATTTGAGAAAAACCTAATTGATCAGCCCATTAAGGTTGTTTTTTGAGGTGCTTTATCAATAATCTTTGACTTGACTTGTTAAAAATCGATCGTAACTATGCCTGTGTAAATTTGTAAGCATCAAAGGTTGGTCTTCAGATTTATTTTTACTCATTAAACTGCTTTTGAAAAGTCGTCAGCCAGCTGTGGAATCCGCATCCTATGATAGCCGCTAGCTACTAGCCGCTAACACCGACATGTTCTGTATTTTACAATTTTAAACAATGACGATCCAATTAATACTAAGTGATTCTTTTGGAGCGTGAAATTAGCATCTAAAATTAAAATGTGAATAACGAATATAAATCTAGAACGGTTTTGAATTGTTTTAGCAAGTTAGCAAGTTTATTAGCCTAGCATGGACTTGAGGAGTGATGGCTACCTGGGAGGAACATTCCGGGTTTTCCCAGTGTGCCGTCCAACCTAGAGGAGGGAGGGGAGAAAAAAGACAAAAATAAGTTGGGTCCAGAGCTACACACACACACACACACACACACACATGTTGGTCTATGTACTCTACAGTGGCAATAAAATGAAACATGTGGATATCAGCACCTACATATATATCATTTTTAAAAAAATGGATGGAAAACTCTCGGAGTATTCATCTCAAAGGCTTTCATGTGCACATATGGATTGCTCATTTTTTGAGGTGCATCAAGGTTTTATAATGTTGCTTGAATTTCACAAACGTGTGTGTGTGTGTGTTTTTATCCTGATGTACAAAAAAAACCTCAATTTTTGCTTTGATATAAAAAAAACTTGCAATGCTATTTTAATTGAAACGAATACATTTTACATGCTGCGGTCCGCTGAAAAAGAACTGAACAAGTGATGCCTGTATTTCATAAAAAGCATGACAACAGCTAAAAAAAAAACACTTTGAGGCTTTTTTGTTTTTTTTTGTGGCCGCACCTCCTCTGCAACTCCTTGATGCGCACCATCATGTTGAGATGACCTTGCGAGTACTGCTCGATCACATCCCGCACATCGTAGGGCTTACGCGCTTGCTGTGGATGACAAATAACCGTGCGTTTCAATCACACACACATACACATATTTACGCACATATGCGGACATGCTACAAAAGCCATTGTCAACCCTTTGCTCTGTCCCTCAAAAACATGCCCAACCCCCACGGGTGCAGAGGGTTCATTGTTAACTCGCTATGTGTGTGCGCATGAAGTGACAAGTGCATGGTAGTGTAGAAAGCAATCGCATTAGGGTCCTTTCACATCTTTGTTTGGTGTGACGTGGATACAAGCGCCGTCAGAAAGAACCCGGTGAACTCTTTAGGCTGCAGCTGAGATCACTTATAAGGGCCCTAATTGAAAACACACACACACACACGCACACCACTCGCTAAACAACACACAACAAGCCGCACTCATCATAATGTGTTTGCATGAGTTAATGTGTGTCGTACAAGACGTTCGTTTTTGCCTGGCATGGCTGCTTTAGAGTGCCTCGTTGTTGTGAAGCAGCATAGAAGTGTGTATGTGTGTGTGTGTGTGTGTGGGGGGGGGGGATTTTCATATCTTTGTAAGTTTGATTTGACAGCCAGGGTGTGCATAGGAGCTACGGCCTGGTGCGGTCGCTTTAGAGTGCCTCGTTGTCAGCCATGAGTGTGAAAAAAAAAGATAGGTCGTGCCTATTATAGGTCGTGCCTATTATAGACCATACCAAGAAAAATTTTACAGAAAATTTACATCGCTAGACGCATTTACCGGGCAGTGACTATGGGAAAAGATCTATTTTTTTTTAGCTTGTTGGCCCAGAAGTTAAATGAGTCTTGACCTTTCAACCCACTTTAATTTTGTCAAGTGGCCGCACGTTGTAAGGTAGCCAGACAATGCTTCAAAATAAAATGTGGGATATCCATGCATGAAACGAACGGCACCGGATGCTTTTATTTTGAAGTTACTCCCGGAAGCACAGTTGTGACAACCATCTACTATCTTTACCTTACAGCAAGTAAAAACACTTTTTTTCCCCTTGATCGATGTTCTTTGTTTCCAAAACAAACATGGCGGACGAAGTTGTCGAAAATGTTCGTAAGTGTAGATAAAAAAGGAGATGAACGCGTCGTTTTTTGACGTCAAAATATCATTTGATTTGAAAGTATGCATCAGTGTCGTAAAGTATGCGTCTAGGACGCAGGGACGCAGGCAAACAAGAGCATTGTGTCTTTATACGCATAAATAAACACCACACTCAGAGATTCATAGGCAAGCAGCCAATGGATTCTCTCAGGACTCCCCTCATTCTTTTTCCTCTGTAATGCAACACGACGCAAAACATACGCGCTTACGGTCCCTCTCACGTTTCACTTACCTGAAACTTTTTGCGGGCCACAAAGTATTGCATGCGACGCAAAACTTTCACTGCGGACCTCTGCGCGTGAGACAACCTGTGACACACAAACCAATACGATAGTCAAGTATTCTATATTTAAAATGCAAATCCCAATGTATTACTTGTTATCAGCTCCAAATATAAATATATATATATATATATATATATATATATATATAGTACAAAAATAGCAGAATCATTTCAATTTGAAAAACAACCCCTCCCAAATGGAGGCAACGAGAAGAAAAACAGGCCAGGTTTGCATGTCCCTTGCTCTCAGAGCAGCACATCTGTGTCAACACAAAGGCAAAAAAAAAAAAAAAAAAAGAATGAAAGAAAAGCCCACTGGTATGGAGCTAAATGTTGGAGCAGAAACCGCTAGATGCAAACAACACTCTCTCTCTCACACACACACACACACTCGCACGGTGTACGGCATGCACTTGTGTGTTTGTTTTCTCTCGGAGGCGCACGTCCATGTGAAGCCAGAGTGCGACAGCTGCATGTTTGCGTGATTTGTGCAGCCCGTGAGAGTAAATAGAAGGCCGGGATGGAACATTTTGTCGAGCGTGCGGCTTTTGCGCTCATCCCCATCGTTCCGAAGCCAGCACAGCGAGTACGACGCTTCCAATCGTATTAGTCGTCAAATTGGCACGCGAAGGGGAGGAACTCTTACGGCTGGGTTACACCCTCACGCAAAATCACCATTGACACCGATTTTTATGGGAGATCCAGCGGCGTAGAGAGTAAGAGATAAATGACTGGCTTTGGTGCTGATAGCCTGACAGTTGCCGTTCATACTGATCACTTTTGAACAAACCAGGCTGAGTCAAATGTGTTATGCGGTCGTCACTTTGTTTCATTGACATGGGGAGCGAGTTGTTTATATTTATGGAAACTAAGAGTGTCATCTACGGTAGAGGAGCGAGAAAATATCAACAGTGGTTCACCAGGCTTCATTTTCTCATCACGACTACGTGTGACGGGAAACGAAGCCTCATGAAGCACTTGTAGTTTTCTACTCCCTAGATGTAGCTCTTTAAAGATTTAAAGAGAAACACTAATTTATTAAATTAAACGTATTACATTTATGAAATTTCACTTACATGTTTACATCAAGAGTGCCATCTAGAAGAGCAAATTTAAAAAATAAAAAAATAAAAATAATGCACGAGGCCTCATTTTCTTTCCCGTTACTGCTGCATATGTCATTTATAATTTATATACAATTTCCATTGCACAAGCCTTCATCCAAGATCCCCATCTTGAGGAATTAAAAAAAAAAACAACCCAAAAGTGCTTCATGAAGCTTCGTTCTCCCATCACTAGTTAAATGATGCAGTGAAAATTGATAGTTTTCCGTTTCATCACTGTGTAAAAATCAGAATACCATCAAGAGGAGTAAAAACCAAGCATGTCACCTAAAGGAGCAAAAAAATATCGAAAGTGGTTCTCATCATTTTCTCATCATCTTGTGATAGGAAATGAAGCTTCGTGAAGCTCCTTGTTTAAAGATAAAGCCTAATACAATTGTATTCCATCACCATTTAAACGATGCCGTGGAAATGCAATCCTTTTCCATTGCATCACTGTTTATCCTTAAACCCAGAATACCAAATATCTAGAGTAAAAAACAAGTGCTTCATGAGGCTTCATTTTCCCACCACTAAAATTGAAAATAATACATTTCCATTGCATCTTTAAACAAGAGTTTCATCGAAAAATGAAAAATAAAAAACGGTTCACTCTGCTTCATTTTCTGATAAAAAGTTGTGATGGGAAATGAAGCCTCATGAAGCACTTGTGATTTTTTTTCTTTCGAGAAGATGATCTTGGTTTAAACATCATACGCTGGAAACGTATTCAATTTCCACCGCGTGTGCCATCTAGAGGAGCAAAAACAAAGTGCTTCATGAGGCTTCATTTATGATTTATATACACTTCCTATTTGCATCACAGTTCTTATTTCTTGATGCTGTAAATCTGCAAGCTTTTTGTCCAATGGCGTTATCCCGGTTTGGGATAATGATAAAAACTTGATCCATTCCTTTCTCTTTGACTGGAGCAGGAGTTAGCGCCGCGAGCTCGCTCGGCGTTACACTCCACTTGAGCGGGCCTCAAACACTAATTGAATGACTCCATTCTTGTGTGCGAGCCTATGCTTTTGTATGCTGGGGGGTGGGGCGGGGGGGGGGGGGGGGGGGGGGGGGCTAATCCATGTTGCACTCTAGCTATGCCCCAACCGAAGCGGACACACCCACCCGCACCCTCCCACTACCCAAACAAGAGTCTTTGTGGAGTCAACAAGTCGCTCTGAGGTCTTAATTAAGCAACAAAAAAAGACTTGCGAGACAATGCTTTGACATGAGAGCAGAAAACGTTGACATCAAAGTGTGGGTGCGCGCTGCTGATGTTTTTTTTTTTTTTCCTGCCCTTGCTACATAGGGGGAAATGCGCACAAACAATAGCAAACATGAAAAGAATGAGGCCATTTTCTACTTTTGGGGGGTGGCTTATCTTTTTCCTCCAGTGGATCAATTGGGGCAGAAAACACGTGAAGAAATCCCTCTTGAAATTTGATACCAAAACTAGTACCGTAATTCTCTAAATATAAAATGCACCTGTGTAATATAAGATGCACCCTTAATTTGGGAGGCAAATTCTATTAACCGTGTATAAGACGCACAAACACTTGGGCAACATTTGCATGTCAAGCGCGTTTCAAATTTCCCACATTGTGAGTGGTCAGTGAACGCTTCGCCAGGTCCAAGCAGTTGTTTTTCCTTTTCCTCGCTTTACTGTCTTAAATACCCAAAGTTGGCAAGCAGCCGTGTTCCACCAAGTTTATGAAATATTAATAAACGAATCAAATGTGTTTTGTGTTTTCTAACAAGTCCGCTCGTGATTCCACCAGATGGAGACGTCATAACTTTTACATGACCCTTTATTTTAGTAATATTCCTGTGTTTGAACAAGAATAGACTCGGACGTTGGTTCAGTCCGCTCGCTTCTTTTTTTCGTAAAATAATGCCGAAACAATCACAGCTAACACGAGCTGCTGTCAGCTGCAAAAGGTACTGGCTGCTAAAAGCCAAGTGACGTTTGCCGTCTAGCTTGTCCCGTTAAGGTAATTATTGTAAAAATACGGCGGTTCTAAAAATGCATATTTGTGCGTCAAAACTTGACAAATCAATCATCTTCGAATGGCGTCCAATAGAAAAGAAACTCAAATTTTTAAGTTACCGTTTATTGGATGCACCCATACTTTTGGCCTTCATTTTTGGTAAAAAAAAAGTTAAAAAAGTTAAAGTTAAAAAAAAAATGACCATAAAACAGATTTTCCGTATGGATTTTTTCGAACCTTATTTACGGTAACTTGATTAATTGAACAACTGTTATCCTTAACTTCTGCTTTAAAAATTAGTAACTAGTGTCTATGTAATAAAACAGTGAGCTTGCATAGACCAAATCAAATTGGTGGCGCTCACAACAGCGCAAACCACCTTTTTTTTTTGTCAAACACTCCCTCTCATAACAAGCGCCAGTGACAAAAATAGAGGCCGGAAGGTGTCCCGGTTTGTCCAGCGTGACTCCACAGATGAAGGAAGCGGGCCGTAACACGCCAACAAACGCATCATGTGACTTTAATACACTTCCCCTTTGTCCGCTGCTGTTTGGGCTGCTCCCAGCTGGATGAGCCGTGGATTAAAGGCCACTTCCTTCGCTCTTAATCAACTGCAAGTTGCTGCGAGTCAAGAGGCGGCCTTGTCCATCCCCCCCACCCCCATCAAAACTCACAAACCCCCGTTTGGCGGGAAATGCTGAAATATCCCGCGCTCGGAATATCTTTGAAGTCAAGCGGCCTTACATCAGCGTACTAGTAGTCACACCGCTGGAGATAAGCTTTATGGCCTGCGCTTTGGTCATCAAAGCGTTGCGCTCTCCTTCTGTTCCGCCCCAAAACAGACATCCCTTTATCACATCTCGCAGGGATAAGATGACTGCGCTCTTTCAGAGATGTTTGATCTCCAAAAGTCGCGGCGTGCCAGAAGGCCGGCGTGCTATGAATTATAACAACGTGCAGCCAGCGTAGTAAACGGCGGAACCGCCGCCGGTTCCCACTCGCGCTCGGACTAGCGTGCTTTTCGTAGTCGAGGGCGGAGCTAGTTCAACGCCGAGCGCCGGCCTGTTTTCACCATCCGGAGACATGAGGGTAAATCTTTGCTTCAAGTGCGGCGATTCTCAGTCGTTTTTCTATGATATACTGTGCCTCTTGTGAAATATTTTACCAGCCAAGTACCGCTTAACCAGCGTAAAGATGAAAACGTGAAAAAGTGATTTCTCTACACGTATTTTATCCGGGCAGGTATTTTCATTTTCGGGCGTATTCTTATTTTCGAGAATTACCATAACAGGAAGGTGATATCAGTCGGTTGTTAACAGGCAGTTAAGGCATTATTTTCAATAAAAGAAGCGAGCGGGCTGAACCGACGTCCGAGTCCATCTTCGTTCGCTCGCAGGAATATTACTAGAGAATTTTTTTAGATGAAAACAAAACATGTTTTAAGTGATTTCTCTACATGTATTTTATCCGGGCAGGTATTTTCATTTCCGGGCGTATTCTTATTTTTGAGAATTACCATAACAGGAAGAGATGCAAGGTGATATCAGTCGATTGTTAACAGGCAGTTAAGGTATTATTTTCAATAAAAGAAGAGAGCGGGCTGAACCGATGTCCGAGTCCATCCTCGTTCGCTCGCAGGAATATTACGAATTTTTTTTAGATGAAAACAAAAAACATGTTGGCTATATACACTCATTTCAACTCATGTTCAACTTGATCAATAAATGGGCAAAATCAAAAGGCTAATCAATTTTAAAACGATTCAATGCTAAATCATGCAAATCCACATAAAATCTAAAATGAAGGTGGAAAATGTATTTCAAATGAGCCATCAAAACAGCCCAGCAAAAAGCTGCTCCATGTTCCAATTGATTTGCTCCTAATTCGAAAAGAGCGAAACTTTTCCTTCGCGGCGTTAAAAAAAGCATTTCATTTGATTTGCTGAGACCTGGGGGGGGGGGCATGTTCTGCATTGTTCATTGACAGTTGCACACCTCAAACGTGTCATTACAACTTTGTACTTCTAAAGAATGCCACAGATGAGACGCTGGACGCGGCGTCGCCCGTGAGACGCGCCCCGTCTGTGTTTGTGACGAATGTTTAATGACCATGCTTCATGTCACGCCCTGTTATTATCGGCAGGGATCAGAGACGCTTCGTTCCCCGCCGCGCCAGCAGACACAAACGCATGATAATACATCGGGTTTTCAAAGTGTCCAAAATTGACAATAGTTCCAATTTTGAATGGCAGTAAATGAGCCCGACATGGGTTAAATTTGACACCTATAGGGTGTACCTCTTAACCTCCTATTGGCAAGCATTTAGAAGGCATGGCTGCGTGCCATATTGAAAGTCGTCATGTTTTTAGCCTCCTAGTGTTTTTTGTTGTTGTTTTTGTATACTGTTCTTTTTATATCACACATCAAAAAGCCCAAGTTGGGTCAAAATTCCCCCCAGGTCTTAAGTAAGCTTTAATCTGTTAAAAATGCATCGGAACAGCATAATATAAGCAATAATATATATATATATATATATATATATATATATATATATATATATTATATATATATATATATATATATATATATATATATATATATATATCACTACAAACAAAATAAAAGAAGGCAATGTTTTGAAGTTCCCGCAAGACAATTCAGCGATAAGTTCCTTTGTGTTCCAATTATTTTGCTCTTAATTAGAAAAGAAACCTGTACTTTTCCTGTAGCTACATTAAAAAAAAAAGTTAAAAATTAAATTTGATCTAAAATGTTAAAAAAATATATTTTTGTTGTTGCTTGAACTACTTTTTTGTTAAAAGAAATACAACAACAACAGCATGTGACATCCATGACTGACAATATCCCTGCCAGCCCAGCAGCCTGGAAACCTTAGAAGAGCTTTTGCTCATAATTGGAAGCATTGCTTGGACTTGATGAAGCCAAGAGTAATGCGCTGGCGGACCACGCCTAAAAAACACATCGCAAGTGCTCCTGGAACAATGTGACCACTGTACGCCGGCCAGAAAATCAGAACTGACACCTGTGCCGCACCGTTTGTGAGATAGACCCCCTTTGTCCGACATTTTCGCCGTCTCTGGGCTTCCGTGTTATGGAACCGAAAAGTATTCCGCTCCTTGACGGGCGGTTGAACAAGCTCATTTGGGACACAGGACACCCTCCATTTTTTTTTTTTTTTTAAAGAAATAATGGAAACAGAGTTCAAAACTGCGGTTGTTTTCAGTTATGGCGTTTCTCAATCAAGTGTAAAAAGAAGTTAATCTTAGAAATGATCCATCATGTCATTAATTGACAGTATGGGCTAACATAGATCATTTATCAGATAGTATATAAGATTTTAACAGGGTTTCTTCAAGGAAAATCTCATGAATGCTGTGTGACTTTTCCTTTTCAATTTGAAAACAAATTAATTGGAACATGAAGCAATTTATTGCTCAACTATGTGAATGCATACAAGTAACTATATGGGTTGTCAAGACTATACCGATACACAAAAGGATGCACCTCTTTTTAAAATAAACAAATAAACAAAACTTATTTCAGGCTTTGTTGATAGTGGCAAGTTGTTTTGTTAAGTCATTTTATTGGATCTGGGACCAAAGCGCCCACAGCCATGTGTTTGAGGACCGCTTTCTAGCGTGTCTGGGTACCCGTGATCATAAAGGAGGAGGAGGATGAAGGCGATTTGGTTCCTTCTTCTGGGCCGCATGGGGGAGGAATTGGAAGGATTTATCATTCATGGCCTAATAGGATTTGTTGCTGTTTAGTAGGATTAGGCATGTTGGAGAAAGAATCTATTTATTGCTGCCAGTCGGTGAAGGGAGGGGGGGGGGGGGGGGGGGGGGCACGCATGGAGAGAATTTTTTTTTTTTTTTTTTCATAGCCTGGACCTGTTAATTTGTCCCTCTTCCCTGCCCGAGTAAATTTTCTCGGATAACTTCTGACATTACGGTCCCCACAGCCGCCATTTTGGATTAAAATTGCCGTTTCTCTTTCATAGAGCCACAATAATCCAAGCACATGCTCAGTCATGCCAACACGCATGGGCGGCCATTCTGGGGGGGGGGGGCACTTGTTGTGGTGACCGTGTTCGATGAGTGCCAACTCACAGGCGAGCATTTATCTCA